>NC_083243.1:29219004-29451504 GCF_032191835.1 Heteronotia binoei
GAAAAGAGGGTTGCAGTTTCTCTTACCTGACGAGAAGCCCAGTTTCATAACGTGAAAGAGTTTGGCTTGTCTCCTGATTGTCTTGTAGCGTGTTATGAAATGGGGTTAATTATAAGGCTTCCTTTTCCTCTCTTCTTAATTTTGCATTGTTTTTGTCCTGCATATGAGTTGGGGGCGGAAGGGAATCAACAACAACAACATATTCCTCCCCTAACAAAACAGAGCAACCCCCAAACAGGAGATCATAACGGAAAAACAAGATTAACTGTCAGTGACTCACCATTTTTATTTCCTCAGCTCCCCTCGGTTGAAAAGAGGAATAAAATAATATTTGGAGAATTTTTCTCTAAACCCCCTCAGAAAGTGATTCTTTTATCCTCTCTCCGTGACTAGTGGCATAACATCATCTGTCTCCTCCAAGAGCCCCGAGCCGCAAGATCAACAGATGAACACACATTCTAGAATACAGTACCTATAAATATGTTTATCTTTATTTAGACTGTATTTCTAACTACACGTAGATCAGTTGCATCTTTCTCTAGACAGAGGTACTGTATATTAAGCCTGCACAACTTATTCATCCCACCAAGCTAAACAGAACGCAATAGCTGTGTGTTGCGGTCTGCTACGTGACAACTGACACCCACACCTCTGTTTTGAGAGCTGGAACTAGCCCAGAACCTACCAGTCCAGTGTCACAAAACATAACTTGTGGCAAAGGCTTGTTACAGTCACGTCTATGGCTGCCAGTTGGCCCTACTCCATCTCAAGAGGCTCAAGTCTGCGAAGGGGTCAACCTGCACATTCTCTGTTGTGGTAGGGTTACCAGCCTCCAAGCTGGGCCTGGAGATCTCCCACTTTTACAACTGATCTCCAGCTGGCAGAGATCAGCTCCACGGGAGAAAATGGCTGCTTGGAAAGGTGGACTCTCTGGCATCGAACCATGCTGAGGCTCCTCCCCTCCCCTCCCCAAACCCTGCCCTCTCCTGGATCCACCCCCAAAGTCTTTTTTACAACACTGTCCTGGCAACCCTAGTTGTGCTTCCCATCTAATAGAATGACCTGCCTGAGGCCAGGAAGGCTCCCAGTCTCTTGGTTTCCCATGAAATATGCAAAACTAAGTTGTACAAGAGGGCTTTTCTACACAAGTAATAGGAGTGTGCTGCACAGAATGGTTTAGAAATCTACTTGGATGAAGGTTTAGGAAGTATGGCCTATAGCTTTGTGTATAGTTCATACTGCCTGCTGCTGTCAGTAGGATCCCACTATGTAACTTTTGGGTTGCTTAATGCATCATGTTAATACTTACGCTCTGCTTCAGTTCTGTTTTCAGATTTCTGGTTGGTTCCAGACTTCTAGGATGATAACAGATGGGCGGTGTAAGCTGCCCTGGGAATGAGGCGCAGGCGGACCAAAAAAGTGCATCCACACGTGCACATCTGCCTCCCGTCCTGGTCCCGACTGCAGTCTGCCTGGGGCCAGGTCGAAGCCGCCTCGGAAAGGCACCACTTATAAAGTTCTGGGGGCGGGCTGCACGCCATCTGGAAGCTTCTGGTCCACCCCTTTTCCCACCGGTTCTCTTTTGTGGTGGCTTCATGCCACCCCAAGCTGGTAGTCTGTAATCACCCCTACAGTAGAAATCCTATTGCATTGTTTATTGCATGTCCCATATAATTAATGGTAATGACTTAGCGTAATTTGCTTTGGGGAGGCACTGTGGCTCAGTGGAAGAACCTCTGCTTTGCATGTGGAAAGTCCCAGGGAGTCGGTGATATGAAAGACCTCTGCCTGAGACCCTGGAGAGCTGCTCCCAATCTGAGTAGACAATACTGACAGTGATACACCAAAAGCAGGGCTTTTTTTTGTAGCAGGAACTTCTTTGCACTTACAGGATTGTAAACTCTTGGAGGATTGGCTACATCAGAGGTGTGTGGCCTAATATGCAAAGGAGTTCATGCTACAAAAGAAGTCTTGACCAAGGGTCTGCTTCAATATAAGGCAGTTTCATGTGTGCCTTGAGTTCCAATGAGAAAGGCAGACAATAAATCATGTAAATAAATGGATGTATATAAAGCCTCTATTTTCTCATTGGCTGAGGCTCCTCCCTTGGGGGAAATAGCTTGCATTGCCAGGCTCTCTCAATCACACAGCAGAGCTACTTCTATTGACTGAGGTTGCTCCCCCTCCTGGTCCCCTGGGGAAGGAAGGAAAGAGCCAGAGTTTCCTTTGCCCAGTTCCCTGGAAAGTACCTTTAAGACCAACAAGTACTAATGTTTTCAGCATGCTTTATTTTAAGTTTTTTTTTAAAAATTGTGTTTGCGTCTTTTATAAAGTTTAAATCCATGCTACCTAGCATTACATCTTATAATACACATGGCCCGGCCCGACAATGTCTCATTTATGTCATATTTGGCCCTCATAACAAATGAGTTTGACACCCCTGCTCTAAAGCTTTCTCTGGTAGTAGATATCAAATCTTAAGAACATTAGAATATAAGAGAAGCCACCTTGGATCAGGCCAGTGGCCCATCCAGTCCAACATTCTGTGTCACAAAGTGGCCAAACCTAGGTGCCATCAGGAAGTCTACCAGTGGGGCCAGAATTCCAGAAGCTCTGGTCTTCAAAAGAAAGGAAAGGTCGGTTCCAGGCAGGGCTTTTTTTGAGCAGGAACATAGTTCCTGCTGGCTTGGTGTCAGGGGGCTGGCCTAATATGCAAAGGAGTTCCTGCCAGGATTTTTCTACCAAAAAGCCCTGTTTGAAATAATGGTGATGTCAGGGGGTATGGATCAATATGCAAATGACTTCCTGTTTTGTACTTTGGTTCCAGGTACTTTGAAGACCTCCTCATCTCTGGTATGTGAGCCAAAAAGCTTATGGTAAGTCAAAGAGAGGTTATACAGAAGTGGGAACATTTGTGTGGGCCAAAAGGTCTACTAGTTTGCTTGTATTGAAGCTGACTGGCTTCTGGGAGAGTTTCCTTTGGAAGCTTTTCAGCATTCAAGATAGGGAGGAGCCTTGGAAAACTCTTCTGAAGTCCACAAAGGAGCCTGTTTAGTGTTCTTGCCTGTGTTCTTTGCGATGCCCTTAATCAGCAAACCACAAGTAGGCAGCCAATGGCTGGCAGATTTGGAAAGTGTTTGTATTGCTTGTGCCTGGCCCTCTTTGCAAGAGTGCAGAAGAAAAACAGCTTTATGGCCCTCATCCTGGTACTGGCATGGAACTCATGAAAAACCAAGGTGTCCCCCCCCGCTTCTGTTTATTTATTGCTTCACTTTCCTCCCTATAACTTTGAGGTTCAAGAGCGAGGTGGAAGATCTTCAGACTTGAAAGAGAAATATAATTCTCCATACTGAAAGTCATGGACTAGAACTCCAAAACTGACATCAGCCAGCATAGCTGCACATCAGATGAAATGCCACAAATGTATTAAAATAAAATATGTTGTATTATTTCATGCCATTCCCCTAATTAAAGGAAAATGGCACTGGGACAACAGTTAGATTTCCAAGATAAAACAAATAGAAGGTTACATTCATGCTATGAAAACAAACTAATGCACTCACCAAATTAATGCAGTTGTTCCTTACTGTAGCAGCACATTGGAGGTTATAATGATATCCCCCTTTTTTATTCCCTTTGTCTTTTTCTTGGCTGAGCAGACACTTTTCTTTCTTCTTTGTTTCTGTTTGTCTCACCCAGTTGTTCAAATGTATACAGATATATGCCCACCCAGTCTAGGGAACTAAGGGACTGACTAAAACCTTTCTTTGGTCTTTGTCTAATAATGATACACAAAAGGCTGATGGTTATTCAAAACTAACAAATTGTTTTATTTCCCTTTTGAGGGCAAATGGTCAGGTAGGTATCAGATTTAGATCTTAGAAGGTGAACAGGCAACAGGAACGAGATAACTTTGTATAGGAGGAGGCCAAACTGAAGAGTACACGAGAAAGGGCCTTTTCGATCGCAGCTCCACACTGGTGGAACCAACTACCGGATGAAGTGCGGGCCCTGCGGAGTCTTGATCAATTCTGTAGGACCTGCAAGACTACCCTTTTCCAAATGGCCTTCGCTTAATGTGGATTTAGTCTACTATATCTGGCCATCATAAACTACTGAGAAGAACATCTAGAATATAGCACTGTAAATGTTAGTTTTAATTGTAATTTTGATGGTTTTAATTAGCAAATTATATATATCGTACTAAGATAATGTTTTTATATTGTAATTTGTAATTCTTATATGTTGTGAGCCGCCCTGAGCCTGCTTCGGTGGGGAGGGTGGGATATAAATAAAATATATTATTATTAAATATAAACAATAGTTTTGTCACAATTAAGTAGCTGTTTTGTTACACAGATGGGTGTGGCAGTCACAGCTTAAATAAACAAACATAAGTTTCTTTGTCCTTAAGTTTGTGAAGGCAGGAACATTCACTCACATTCCAATTTTCCTTCTTAACCACTTGACAGGGCTCACTCCCCTCTCCCTTACTGGAACTATTTCCCCCAGGGAAAGGCTACTTCTCCCACTTCTCTGTTTCTTCAGCTGGACAGTCCCCTTTCTTTCTTCTTTGTTTCGCTGTCTGTGCCTTTCAGTTATTTAAATATATATAGATATATGCTGATCCTGCCTAGGGAACTCAGGGACTGACTAAAATCCTTCTTTTGTCTTTGTCTGACAATGGTGAATGAAAGGCTAATGATAATTCAAAACCAACAAACTGCTTTATTTCACTTTGAGGGGAAATGGTTAGGTAGGTATCAGGTTTAGGTCTTAGATGGTGAACAGGCAACAGGTATGAGGTAACTTTGTATAAATATAACTGATAGTTTGTTGTAAACAAGTAGCTGTTTAGTTATACAGACAGGTCTTTAAAACTGAGGAGAGTTTTCTTAGCAGTCTCTGCTTAAATAACCAAGCATCTTTGTCTCAAAGATACTTGTTGATGAAGTTAGGAACATTCACATAAGTTCCATTAACCCTCTTTAACTACTTGATAGGGATCACACACCCCTTTGCTGGAAGCTATTTCCCTCAGACTTGATAAGGATCACCCCCTTTATTAGGAGCTATTTCTCTCAGAGATTGGCCTCTCATCCTACGTCCCTAACTCAGGATCATTCTTGATCCTCTCACTTGGCTCAACTCTTTCATGCTCAACTGTTATCCTTAACTGTCACTCCTAACTGACACTCTCAACTGTAGAAATCTATTTGAATCTCCTGTCACTCAAGGTTCTCAGAACAGGTTAAAACATTAACCATATACTCTTCATTACAGATGTTATACTAGGCTTCCCAGTAGTGTGACATATCATAATGCAGCCAAACATCTCTAATTGATTTTCAGGCAAGCTCCTAAATATAATACTTGCTGAGAAGGTTGATCCCTTTCCTCACAGCTGTCTTCTTTAGTGGTAGTATGTTTTCAAAGCCCCCTGAATCTTGCACAGCAGTCTTCTACTTCTTGGAATATTTTTGCTATGAAAATCATCCAAACTTGCTCTTATCACTAATGGTGCATATATCTGGGCATTTGTAAAGCAGTCCCCCACGCAGCCACAGCCAGGAGCCTGCCTTTGGTCCAAGCCCTCCACTGCCCTTGCTCAGTCCAGTGAGCAGCGGGAGAAAAATAGGGAGGACAACATCACAAACTCCTTGAAATATTCTAGGAATTTACCCAGTCTCTATTTACTATAGAGATTGGGGGAATTCAGACAGCAGCACCGGGTAGAGCAGGGTCATCACTTCTGGGGGATCAGCTGGAACGGATATCACTGCATCTGTGACACTTCACCCACACAGATTCTTTCCCCCAGTTCTGGGCAAATGCTGGTACAGGTGGGTATGGGCCTAGCAACGCTGTCAATAGGGATGCCAGCCTTTAGGGATCCCACAGAATTATAGCTCATCTCTAGAACACAGAGATCCATTTCCCTGGAGAAAACAGATGCTTTGGAAGGTGGAATCTATGGTATTTCATCCCACTGAGGCTCCTGTCTTCCCCGGGCTGCACTCTTTAATCTCCAGGAGTTTCCCAACCTGGATCTGGCAACTCTATCTCCCTATCCTCAGCCAGTGGCCACAGGGGATCTAGTAACCCTACCTGATAGCCTGAAGCATGGAAGCTCTGGGAGAATTTAGAGGGTGAGGACATGCACACTGGCAGATTTTTCAGCAAGTAATAGACTGTCCCCCCCAACATCATGACATCACCTCCAGTTTCCACACCCACTCTGACTCACCACAATTTTTTCCCGGCAGGCCTTTCAGGTGTTGGCATACAACTATGACGATTGCCAGGTGGTCTCTTCCTATGGATAGACTTGCCAAAAGCTTAATTGCTCACTTTCCCCATGTCCAAAACCAACACAGAATGCATTCCAGAAGTTAGTTATTCATGCCTTTGTAGTATCAATGATAAACTACATGAGTTTCCCCTCGAGAATAGTGTGGAGCCTGCAGTTAATATAAAGGGCAGAGTTCCACCCTTCCAGAATCTTCCCCATTCCTGCATTTTATTAAACCCTCACCCACCAGCCTCTTTCCTGCCCCCTTCACCTTATCTTTGGTCCCATGCCTCTTTGCCAGTCCTAACAATAAATAAAGTGGTGGGGAACGTTTAGCAAAAGTGAGAAAATCCTTCACTCTTGATACACAGAAAGTCTGTGTTTCATTGTGTGTACTTTTTTAGCTGGGAAAGAAGGCTTTCCTTTTAATTTCTTTTCCTGACAGAAAGGCCATGGTCTTAAATGCTATACTCAAAATGTTGCTTGCACTCCCTAAACAAAATGTGCCCACCCAACCTTTCATCTGTTTCATAAGTAAACATACAACAGATGAAAGCCTTAATTTGGGAGGTGGAAACAAATAACATGTTGCAAGAACTGAAATTCCTAACGGCATGCCCATTATGCAGACAATGGTGTCCCTTCATCCTTCCGTTTGTGAGTGTGCAATGGCCATGTAACAGGAGTGCACACCACCCTTCAGGAATTAATTCTATGTCAATCTAGCCCCCCCCCCCGCACGCATCCCATGGAAGCCCATGTTTCTATTGTATGCCCTGTAGATGTAAATAAGGGCAAATTAGGCCCCCACTGAGGTCTAAAGAACAGCCAGAACGACCATTTGTTTGATGTGAGACTCATGCTGGGTCAACTCTTGGTCGCTTGCCTATGCCTAGCAGTTCCATCGCCTCTGCTTTGGGCATCCTTGAAGAATAACAAGCAGTTTTGCTCATCCCAGAAACATCTGCTGATTTTCTATTGAAAAACAGAGCACAATGAAATTGCAAATGTGTTTTCAGTCCCTTAATAATAAAGTACGTTTATAGAAAAGACACCTTCCCCCGTCACTTTAAAAAAACAACAACACTTCCCTATTACGTTTCTTTTAAAAAAGCATTTAAAATTAAAATTAGTAAACTATTACAGTGGGCTGAGGACAAGCATACTGCATTGATTGCATTTTGTCTCCCATCCTTTCCCCAAGTATGGTGTGATTCTTTCCTCCTCCATTTTATCTTCACAATAACCCTGTGAGGTAGGCGAGGCTGAGAGGAAGTGAGTGGCCCATGGCCACATAGTGAGTTTCACAGCTGAGAGGGAATTCAAATTCAGGTCTCCCAGGGTGATAACAGACCGGCATTTTGGGGTGGTTGGGAAGCATCTTGAATTGGGCAAGCTCAAAAAGAGCCATCCTGAAGCCTCCACACGCTTCCCCACAAGCTGTCCCCATCCTGCCCATGGGGTCACATGGGCATGCTCAGATGGCTGTTGCGCACCATTTCTGTCACTCAGGTTCTCCATACATTTTCAGTAGTCATGAGCTTGCTGGATGCAACTTGGGGTAGCTTGGCGGTTTCACACCACCAAGGCACCTTGCTTGTGCCCTTTCACTTCCAGACGCCAAGGAGGCGACTGGTGTGCTGCTCAAAAATTTGCTACCACTTAGGAAGTGGTAGCTTTTTGAGTCGCATTGCGGAGGCCAGAGGACGAGGTGAGGATGGGCAGCAGATGTTTCTGTGTGGAAGGATTTTTTGGGTCAATTTCAGAGGCGTCTCTGAGTTGGCCCAAAGTGCCACTCTGTAATCACCCCCAGATTCTGCTCTTACAGTGACACTAACCTCTACAGTACATTGATGGGCAGACATACCCTTATTTGGTTGCGATAAGTTTATAGTCTGTCAGCATATGTGTTGATCAGGATTACAACAAATTTGCTAGATAAAATTCTCTTTGAGAAATCTGATGTCAAGAGTTAAAGAAAAAAGAACAAAAGAGTTGGATTTATATTCCCCCCTTCACTCAGAGTCTCAGAGCAGCTTATAAACGCTTTCCCTTCCTCTCCCCACAACAGATTCCTTGTGAGGTAGGTGGGGCTGAGAGAGCTCTCAGAGATCTGCTCTTAAGAGAACAGCTCTGAGAAAACTGTGAGTGACCCAAGATCACACAGCTGGCTGCATGTGGAGGAGTGGAGAATCAAACCCAGTTCTCCCAGATTAGATTTTGCTGCTCTTAACCACTACACCAAACTGGCTCTCTGGATATTTACTAGATATTATCTAAGGATGCGATCACACAAGAGATATGGTCCATCCTGGTCTGACATTCTAACTACTACACCATCAGGTCTGTGTAGGGCTTAGTCAGTCTCCTAAAATGTTCAAGTACTGGTGTTAGGATTGCACTGTTCTTGTGGGTCGTGTTGTGGAAAAATAGGTGGTGGAGCTCATCCAGGGATTGTTATCCAGCTGCACCTACTATTCAATGGACAAGGAGGTAGAACTCAGAAAGGTTCAGGAGCTGCACTCTTGTGAGCTCCCACTGAATCCGAGGCCTGACTGTTCTAAACCCATTGACTTCAGTAGGCTTAGTGTAACTGCTAAGGAAGGATGGCACTGCTAATAGATTGCAAAAAGTAAATGCCTTAAACCAGATGGCTTACAAAACAGATGTTTCAAAAGGCTTAAAAAATGCCAAATTAGAATAAAAGAATTTTAGAACAAAGGAAGGAATGATGCAGGCATCTTTAAACATTAAAGAAACACCAGGAACAGAACACATCTAGAATTTTGCATCTAAAATAGAAAGGTTTGATTCCAATTGTTATTTCTTGTTGTCTACACTAGGGTTATCTGGCTTTTATCTTATGCAGATGTTGTCAAAGTTGTTTTAATGATGCAATTATTTTCAGTTCTGGTTGTTTTACTCATTATCATTTTAATGATTTGATTGTGTTCAACCTCAAATGCCCCTTGGACAGAAAGGCAGCATTGAAAATTTGAAATAAACATTTCCTCCTGAGAATGTGTGTATATATGTGTTTGTGTGTGTGTACATTTACACGCATACACACATACATATTTGGTGTATATACAGAGGTGGACTTTATATATACCTGGTAATATACTAGATGTCTCCTGTCAGCTTTTATCTGGGAAACATTATAAAATGCACACATGATCACCTGAACATATGCAAGTTCCTAGTCAACCATTTCAAGATTTATGAACTTCTTAGCCTTCTTCTAGGAATAGGTGCTTTTGAGATGTGGTGCTGGAGAAGACTCTTGAGAGTCCCTTGGACTGCAAGAAGATCAAATCAGTCAGTCCTAAAGGAAATCAACCCAGACTGTTCCCTGGAAGCTCAGATGCTGAAGCTGAAGCTCAAATATTTTGGCCACCAAATGAGAAAGGAACACTCCCTGGAGAAGATCCTGATGCTAGGAAAGACAGAAGGCAAAAGATGAGATAGCAGGACAGTGTTACTGATGTAACAAACACGAATTTGAGCAGACTTTGGAGGATGGTGGAAGACAGGAGGGCCTGGCGTGACTTTGTCCATGGGGTCGCAAAGAGTCAGACTCGACTGTGTGACTGAACAACAACAAAGCCTTCTTCTGCTTTTGTTCCTCCTTTATTTTCTTACCCTTATTATTATTATTATTTATTTTCTTACCCTTATTATTATTATTATTATTATTATTTATTTTCTTACCTTCTTATTATTCCCCATCAATTCAAATGCAGTCGGATTGCTTAACTAGCATTCCTGCTTAATTTTGAAATGGCCTTGAAACAATTTAAGAAGACCGCAGTTCTTTTGTTCACCAGAAATCATGTGCCTTCTGTTTAGTATGTTATGCCACCCAGAGGTTTTTTTTTGTAATAGGATCTCCTTTGCATATTAGGCCACACACTCTTGATATAGCCAATCCTCCAAGAGCTTACAGGGGTCTTCTTAAAGGGCCTCCTGTAAACTCTTGGAGGATTGGCTACATCAAGAGTGTGTGGCTTAATATGCAAAGAAGTTCCTGCGTGAAAAAAAGCCCTTATCCCACCCTTCTTCTAAAGCAATGGCCCCCAACCTTTTTGGCACCAGGGCCGACAGGGTGGGGGCACCAAATTTGGCCTCCCCCCCGTGGCACCTCCCCCCTCTCTGTTTTTACAATTTTAAGGGAAATCTGCAGCAGCAGTGGCAAGCAACCTGCTGAAAAAGCGGTGCTGCCCTTGCCTCCTCCCCACTTATTTCCTGGGCGTGGGGAGGAGGCAAGGGCAATGCCATTTTTTCAGTGGGTCACTTGCCACTGCTGCCATGATTTCCCCCACCAATCAGCTGATCAATGAGGGGGTTGGCGTTTAAAGAGCCCGGGAGGTGCTTCACCACCCTTTCCCTGGCCTTAAAATTGTGAAAACAGAGGGGGGAGGAGGTGCCATGGGGTGGTGGTGGTGGAGCTCGAGGACAGTGGGGTTTGGGGAGGCGAGGGGTCTCAGCAGGCTATAATGCCATAGAGTCCACTCTCCAAAGCAGTTGTTTTCTCCAGGGGAACTGATTTCTGGAGCCTGTAGATTAGTTGTAATTCCAGGAGACCTCCAAGTCCCATCTGGAAGTCTTCAACTCTACCTAAATGTTAAATAAGGTAAGTACAAAATCTGCCTTTTTAGCTTCTATGGAAAAGGAAACCATTTTCAAGATTATTTCCTTATTTCACTGATAACATCTCTCTTTGGGGTTTGCACATAAAGCCTGACCACATGGCAAGGGAATCAGGTAGTGTTGGAAATCTACTGAAAGAGTTGATGCTTCCAGAGTCAATGTGGTGTTGTGGTTGAGACTGGCAGACTCTAATCTCAAGAACCAGGTTTGATTCCCTGCTCCTTCACACAAAACCTGCATGGTGACTTTGGGCCCATCAAAGTTTTCTCGGAGCTCTCTCAGGCCTGCCTACCCCACATGGTGCCTGTTTTATGGAGAAGTGAGGAATGAGATTGTAAGCCTCCTTGAGATTCCTTCAGATAGTAGGCAGGGTATGAAGCCAACTCTTCCTCCTCCTCCTCCTCCTCTTCTTCTTCTTCTTCTTCTTCTTCTTCTTCTTCTTCTTCTTCTTCTTCTTCTTCTTCTTCTTCTTCTTCTTCTTCCTGCAAAAGAAATGCCTCTGGCTTTCCTCATGCCTAATATCCCCTTTTATTTTGGAAACACCACTGAAATGGGACCTAAAGTTATTTGTTTTGGTGATTCTCATATTTTAAATTCATCAATCATTAAAGAAATTCAGCCAACTGACCGCAGAAGATCCATAAAAAAAACTATCCTTGATTCTTACAAAGACCTCACATTGATTTCTGTGGCATGTCAGGATGTGGTCAGACATGATGAGTGGAGCAAAACCCATGTTTATTTTTTCATCTTGTTTTGCACTTTATCTCTGAATTGGATCAAGGATTGAATGTTCTAAAATGAAAAATTAAAGCAATGTAAAATTCCACTTACCTAAAATTAAAACAACATTTGAAGTTTTCATCCTCAATTTTCATCTTGCTGAACATTCTAGCATTAATCTTGAAATACCAGTTTGCCCTTCTCTTTCATATTTACTGGATGAATGTCTAATAATTATTTGTTGCAAGATTCTTGCATACCTGGTAGTGAGTCAATGTAAATTCCATCGCTTGGAAATAAAAGTATAACAGAAGAAACTAACATTAAAGACACTTCGGGAATTCACAGGAATAACTATGAAGTAAAAGCAACCTAAAATCACAACCACACCAAAGTACCATGAATGGTAAGGGGACAAGATTGCAGATCAAGATTCATAAGGAGTTGGCCAGAGAATGACATCTTAAATGGCTTTGGATTATCACATTATCCTTGCCAAATAGCTTTCTTCTGAGAGCCAGCGTGGTGTAGTGGTTAAAAGAGCAGAGGACTCTAATCTGGAGAACCTGGTCTGATTCCCCACTCCTCCACATGTAGGCTGCTGGGTGGCCTTGGGCTAGTCACAGTCTTCTCAGAACTCTCTCAGCCTCACCTACCTCATGAGGTGCGTGTTGAGGAGAGAAGAAGGAAATGTGATTGCAAGCCACTTTGAGTCTATTTATGAAAGATAAAACCAACTCCTTCTTCCGAAAAGTGTACTCAGTACAGCATATAGCCAGTTCTAGAACAGGAAACATTATAGGAATAGGTGTTTCTAACACCATAAAGAATCTCTTAAGGAGCAGTCAGAAATCTCATTTATAGGTATCAATAGAACAAAGCAGTAGACAAGTGCACCTTTAAAACCAACTAAGTTTTATTCAAAATCTAAGCTTTCGTATGCTCTTAAGCAGACTTCATCAGACAAAATGGGAATGGCAAGCAGCAATTCTTAATATAAGTGGGCAGTGAGTTGGTCTGTAGAATCATGGGAATGTTTTTAGCAGATTAAAAGAATCACAAATAGGAATCAAGTTGAAAGAGCTATAAGGAATGAAGAGGGACGGGGAAAACTCAAACAAGCAAAACACATAGCTTTGATTTTTCAAATAATACCTAAGTACTAGCTTTGCATTCAAAGATGAAAAAGATGGAGGTGCTCCCAGAAGGGAATAGGGAAAGGAACAATCACGGGACAAATCACAAAACAATATTTTAAAGACACAAAATTTAGCAATTATGACAAAAGTCTTACATTCTGTCAGGGGTGGAATTCTAGCAGGAGCTCCTTTGCATATTAGGCCACACACCCCTGATGTAGCCAATCCTCCAAGAACTTACAAAAAAGAGCTCTTGTAAGCTCTTGGAGGATTGGCTACATCAGGGGTGTATGGCCTAATATGCAAAGGAGCTCCTGCTAGAATTCCACCCCTGAATTCTGTGATCAGAATTTTTGCACATATATTCAAATATATGTAAATACTTCAACATAAAACAAGAATTATACAATATGAACATTAAAAAACAGTGCAAATATCCAGTTGGAGTACGTTATTCAATCCAACCTCCTTCACAATCCAACCTCCTTCACAGGGTGGTGGAGGCTTTGAGAGCCACATGATATATGTGAAAGAGCCACAGTTTTGCCATGCCTGGAACAGACAATATTGACCTTGATAGCCTGAGGTTTTGATTCAGTATAAGGCAGCTTCACGTGTGTTCATGCTTGTGACAACTCTCCAAGCTTTCATTTAAATGCTCTTTTATTCCTGGAAGATATTATAGGTGAGGATATTCTCTAGACTTCTGGCTAATGTCAGAAAGTCCCGGGTAACAAGCCGATTAAACTCTGCACAATAAAGTCTTTAATCTACCCTGTATCAGCAGATTCCTGTTTCGCAATTTCTCTAACAAAAATAACAACACTTTTGTTGCCAGTGGATTCATGAGATCCTATTTCGACCCTACCGAATGAATCGAACCTTTGTTCCAGGCAGCCGAGGATTAAGAAGGTTGCTATTTTGGTAACGCAAAGGGGTAGAGATACTTACATGGCAGCTGAGATCCATGCTGAATGCTGGGAAAGGGAATAAACTCCGTTACCTCAGCTGAACTCCCTGGTCGCCGGCTCAATATAGCAAACTCTGGGTGATGTGCACATAATTAACAACAAAAAACGGGAGCCTGTTCATGAATTATTGCAACCGGCTAGCTTTTTAAAAAAGAAACCAGCCTGTCATTTGCAACAAAAGCCACTCAGAAAAAGTCACGAATACAGATTGCAAGATGTCAGAGGCAAGTCAATCTCTGCCTAACTTTCTAGGGAGTTTGTTTGCTCAGGGAATGTTTGGGCTGTTTCATGACATGCCCAGACCTAATGGTTTTGGGATGTCTCACCTCATTTAACGGGGTGTCACTGAGGTAGCATCTCGAAAAAGAGCATGAAGTGAAAGGTGTCAGGGAAAAACACAGCACTTTTGAGGTTGACGTTTAGTAAGAAGTCTGGCAGGGATATCCAAACACGGGGATTAAAACTCCCTCACATGTTAACAGCCCAGTCCAAGTCTTAACCTTGTCTTTCAAAAAGCAATCCAGGGCGGAGGTAGGAGAGATGTTTTGAAATAGGACGAGTGACCAGTCAGAATGAAAGCAAAACATTAGTCATGTCAGAAACACGTTGTTTATACTTATCAGAATATTATTTTTTGTCCTTGGTTAAACAAACACATTGAGTATAGGACATTGCCTCGGGCAAGATGTGTCCAAAACTTTGAGACTGTGGCTGAAGGATTGGCATGGAATGGTGTGGTTCCCAAGTGACTTTGCATTTAGAATGGGAAATATTGAGGCAGACAGGACACATCAGAGAAGGCTCAAACCTCTAAAGAAAAGAGACACATTTTGGAAGCAAAACTTCCTTGTGCGCCATATGTAAACTGAAGAAGGCAGCATGGTGGCTGCATTCTGCCTCCTAGCAGGCTGTCATCTTTGCTAAGGATTAAGAGAATAAGAAGAGCCCAGCTGGATAAGACCAGTGGTCCATCAAGGCTGAGGTCCGCATCATGAGAACATAAGGAAAGCCCTGCTGGATCAGACAAGTGGTCCATCTAGTCCAACATCCTGTCTCACACAGTGGCCAACCAGTTCCTCTGGAGAGCCAACAGCAGGGCATAGAGGCTGAGGCCTTCATAAGAAGAGCCCTGCTGGATCAGTGCCTCTGAATGTGTGCAGGTTCCCCTCAGTTACCATGGCTAGTAGCCACTATAAAGTTGTCCTCCATGAATCTAATTCCCTTTTAAAGCTGTTTATGCCTGTGGCCATCACTGCATCTGCTGGCAGCAAATTCCACACTTTAATCATTGTGTAAAGTAGTATTTTCTTTTGTTTGTCCATGAGCCTTCCTGATCATAGGCAGTAAACGTCTGAGTACCAGTGCTAGGAGGCAATACTGGGAAAAGGCATAGACCACTGTGCAGTGGCGGTCTGGGTCTAAAAACACTGGTTGCCAGGAGACGTTGGGGGCCCACCCACAACTATAAGGCTATCATTTAATTTGTATAAGAAATAAATAAAATTTTCAAAAACGACGTAAGTGGAAAAAAGGTACAATTAAAACGTTTGCAGAATAAATGTATATATTTTTAGTAAATACAGTGTACATATATTGTACGTATTACTGGCAGTATGTAGTAGATACTAAATGTAAATTCAGATTGCATTTTCTCCAGGGGAGTTGATCTCTGCCAGCTGGAGATCAGTTGTAAAAGCAGGAGATCCCCAGGTCCCACTTGGAGGCTAGCAATGAAAGTTAAACAACTATTGTGATATGCTGGCTAACAAAGTTTAATAAAACCATTTAAAAACCTTCATATATTTTAATCATATTGCAACAGAGGTCCAATTTTAACATTCCCATATTACAAAAAAAAGTCTATGAGCACCCGGGTGTAGGCTCATTTCGTCAATAGACTTCCTCGGGAGTAATCCTTTCTATGTTTCTTCCAGGGTTAGCAGCCTCTAGTACCAACTAAATGTTAATGTTCTTCTGCAACATCTTCTCTCTCGTTCTGGAATAAACCATTATAACAACAGCAAGAGATACCACACAGCTGAATGGAAATAAAAAATTCTTAAGTTTTTATATTGTTGTAAAAAACTTACCACTCAATGACACTTAAGTGTCATATAGGAACTTGAGCCAGTTCAAACTTATTCATTTAACCAGATGCACAAGCCTTCTGGAGTTTGCTGGCCTGTAGCCCTCTACAATATATTAAGCAAGCTGTTCTTTAGATGGCCAGTTGCTCTTATATTCTTTATAATTAATTGTACATTTTTAATTTTAATTTCAAGCAAGCCCTTCTTTTGACAGCAATTTAGCTCAAAGCCACTTAAGTGTTTGATTTTAAGCAAGCAGTGCCTATCCTGAATCCAAAAGCCTCTTAGAATTTACTGGCAGATAAACCTACATCCGGGTGCTCATAGATTTTTTTTTTGTAATACGGGAATATTAAAATTGGACCTCTGTTACAATATGAAGTATTAAAATATATGAAGGTTTTAAATGGTTTTTATTAAACTGTGTTAGCCAGCATATCACAGTAGTTTAACTTTCATTGCTTGTCTTTAACTGTGATCCCTTTTTTGTTTATCATCCCACCTGGAGGTTGGCAACCCTAAACACAGTGTAAATTTTAGCTGCATTACAGTAATAATATTGGGACTTCTATTATATTTTCAAGCTACTAAAAGGTCATTAATATTTTTAATGTTTTGTCTAATGTTTAAGGGGGCTCACTTGCCATTGGGCAAGCTGACACCCGAACCAGTCCGACACTGCCTCTGTGACTTTTACGGAATAACTGTATGACTACTGTGTGAGACAGGAAGCTGGATTAGAAGAACCGCTCGTCTGATCCAGCAGGGCTCTTCTTATGTTCTTATAATACAATGGCCAACCAAGTTAAAATCCGGACACACAGGAAATGCCACATGTCTAGGATTCACATGATTTCCAAATTCTCTTCTTTTCAGCAATGATGAAACTTTCTCTAAAGAGGATGCTTTCGACAGCTGGATTGGGATGCATGTTTACTTAGCTGCTGAAAGGCACAGTTGAATTGTTGGCTTTGGGTTGACATGCATGTAAGCTGAGAATAGCAGCTGGCCCAGAGAAAGGAAGTGGATGGTATGTACATGAGCATGTTGGCCAATGAACTGCTGGAAGCTGCTGTCAAAAGAACTCAGTCCTGTTCTACTGACATTTACCACTGATGGCTTTCATCGGTGCTCTTTGTGGTAGGATAACAAGTGGCAGTGGTTTGAAGGGATGTGCAAAAAAAAAAAAACCCTGGTATTTTTTGGATATGGGTAAAAACTTTCATATATTTTAATACTTCATATTGTAACAGAGGTCCAATTTTAACATTCCTGTATTACAAAAAAAAGTCTATGAGCACCCGGATGTAGATGGATTATCCCAGCATCTCCTGTGGAAGCCTGTTCCACTGAGGAACTGCTCTGTCAGGAAATTCTTCCTAATGTTTAGCCAAAAACTCTTTGGATTTAATTTCAATCTGTTGGTTCTGGTCCAATGGCAACGAAACATAGCTCTCATCCATCCTTTGCATGACAGCCCTACAGATATTTGAAGATCGCTATCATATCACCTCTCCATCATCTCCTCCCCAAACTAAACATAGTAGTGGAACCCCAGAAGCACCACAAAAACACTGTTATATCAAATGATGTAATAGTGTGATACGATTATCTATGCCAGGGGTCCCAATGTAGTACCTATGGACACCATGATGGCTAGGCGTGGTTTGTGAATCAAAGTTTGTGATGGGTCTACCATTATGAACTTCCACAGACTTTTAAAGTAGTTCATGGTGGTACATGGGAATTCATGGATAGAGCAGAAAGCAGGGGTTTAAAGGGACTCTGAGTCCTTTTAAAGCTCTGCTTTCTGTTCCCTGCGTATGCAACAAAAACAGCTGAGCAGTGGGGAGCAAGTTGCTTTCTGCAAACCCCATTTAAAGACTGTGGTCCTTTTCAATGGGGTTTGCAGGTCCATAGACCATGAACTGGTTCAGTTTGTGACCAAATATTTTTTTTTCTGTTCATGCCCACCCCTTAGGGTGACCACAAACACATTTCCTGGCAACCACCAAGTGCTTTTAGAAAGTGTGCAGGGCCAGGTGGGGGAGTTTGCCCGCTATGACTTCTGATTGGCCAAGACAAACTGAAAGCCTGACATACTGAAGAATTATTCTGAATTATACTTCAGAGTTATACATAACCTAATTCCCTGACATCTTGTGGTTGGGTCTGCCTCCTGTGGCAGCCTTTTTGTGGTTGTACTCACCACCTCATGTCACCACAAGCTTGGTGACCCCAATCTATACCATGAACAATGCTATCATATAATTAGCTGCTTCTCTTTTACAAAGTACTGTCTGCCACCAGTCACTGTCTCTAAGCTTTATTTCTTGACATCTCTAAAGGCAGCTATTATTTTCAATAACAAAGAGGCCCTGAAGTGCCTCTGCAATATTGTAATAAACCAAACCCACATGTTCCAGACTCTGGGGGTGACATTGGTTCTGTTGTCACTTCAAAGCTGTCTAAAATTCTGAACTGAAATAATTTGAAAGTTGAGATCCTTCCTCTCAACAGGTCTAAGCTTCAGCTACAGAATCACAAGCGACATACTTAACGTTTGTTTGCCAAATGCAGGGATTACAGTTCCTTTGCTCAGCTAACATTTGCCTCTTTATTTCAGTCATTTGACTAATAAAATTAATAAATGTTAAGCCATGGCAGTTGGTTAATTTGTTTCAAAAATGAGAAGGCGACACAGAAATTAATTGGAATTGCTCCTTTCAAATGCAAAAGCTGAACATGGAAAAGGTTTTGTAATGTCGTCTTTGTTAGAATAACAGCAGGGGCTTTCATTGAAGGTATACAGTTGTGTTCTTTAAAATCATTCAGTTCCTCAAGCACCATTCTTCCTAGCTAGGAATTGTGGCCATTGTCTTTTCTGGAAATCTGCCAATGAATGTGGCCATCTCAGCTCCAAATTTTTCTCACTCCTTGGAAACATTATTGCTATAGAATTATTATTGCTACAGAAATAATTCCACAACAGTCCTTGGAGAGCAGTCATTGCAGACAACCAAAGCAACACAGGAAAATTGCTTAAAAAGTTTAAAGACAAACCCTATATATTTTTTTCTGTATGCTTGTGAAATCCAGTGTGGTATAGGAGCTAGACTGATGGACTGTTATCTAGATAACCCAGGTACAAATCCCTGCTTGCTATGAAACTCACTTGGTGACCTTGGGCTAGTCTCTGACCAATTTTGCACTAGAGCTTTAATCCTGGTTTAACTCTGTTTCCAAACTGACTTTCTACACTAAAACCATCGAATCATAGAGTCATAAAGTTGGTGTCTCCGATTCTCTGATTCTAGTGTAGAAAGTCAGTCTGGGGACAGAGTTAAACCGAGATTAAAGCTCTAGTGTGAAACTGGCCTCTCTCTTTCTCTGCTGAATGTACTTCATAGGTTTATTGTGGGCGTTGCAACATTCATTTCTCTTGGCGAGTGTATTCCTGTTGCTTTGGGTTTTTTCCTGTGTTTTGCTCCCTCTAGTGGCTGACTTGATATTATATCACTTATCTTTTGTATAAAAACATGCAGTTAAAATCTGCAGGGCGATAGACCCAGGGGTGGAATTCTAGAAGGAGCTCCTTTGCATATTAGGCCACACACCCCTGATGTAGCCAATCCTGCAAGAGCTTACAAAAAAGAGCCTTGTAAGCTCTTGGAGGATTGGCTACATCATGGAGTGTGGCTTAATATGCAAAGGCGCTCCTGCTAAAATTCCACCCCTGGATACACCAGACATAAATTAAGAACTAGAGGAAGGAAAACATGTGTAGAATAGGGGGGGGGAACCCTTAAAGCAAGAGGAATACAAGGTCGTTTTCGCACTCACCTTCCGCCGGCGCGACCCCCCTCTTCACCGCGCAGGATCTGCGCGGATTTCGCACTAAACGCTGCGGAGCAGCCAGAAAAGCCGGAAGCTCCCGTCGCAAAAGCCACGCAAACGCCAAACTGCTTTTTGGCGGTTTCAGTTTGAGCGGCTTTTGCACCGGGAGCTTCCGGCTTTTCTGGCTGCTCCGCAGCGTTTAGTGCGAAATCCGCGCAGATCCTGCGCGGTGAAGAGGGGGGTCGCGCCGGCGGAAGGTGAGTGCGAAAACGACCCAAGTGAGGAAAATGAGGACACACAAAAGCCCTGTAAAGCTAAAAAGGAGAACGTGAGAGAACCATGTATGCCATCCTGAACTCCTTAGAGGGAAGGCAGGACAACAGTGTTCTAAATAAATGATTATCAGGAGGAAGTTCGCCTAGCTTTCAAACTGAGCAATCTAGTGAGGTTTAAAAGTTTTAATGGAAAGATTCCCAACAAAGGCAGTTCAGATGCATCCTTGAAGGGTTAGGATATTTATATCGTAATATGGAATGGAAAGCAATTATTATTAAAAATGATCTTTTTGAACATGAATGATATGTATTATATTATGCTGGAGGAAATGGTGGTGGCTGAAAGCATAGACAGCCTCAAGAGGGGATTTGATAAACATATGGAACAGAGGTCCACCAGTGGGTACTAGGCACAAAGTGTGGATGGAACACTCTATCTAGGGCAGTGATGTTCTGTAAAAGTGAGGGGCAACAGTGGGAGGGCTTCTAGTTTTGGCCCCTCTATTAAACCTTCTGATGGGACCTGAGTTTTGGCCACTGTGTGACACAGAATGTTGAACTGGATGGGCCATTGGCCTGATCCAACACGGCTTCTCTTATGTTCTTAAGTTATTATTTATATTCTGCTTTTTCTCCTAGCAGGGATCTAAAGCAAGAAGGAAAACAATGTAAATAAAATAGTAAAGAACCAACAACTGTATCTTGGGCCAGTCCTGATCCCATTGGTTGGCTTGTCCAAAGATACAAACTATGAGCCATGAGTTAAAAGCTGAAGGACTAAAATCCATTGGATTTGCAGCTTTGGTGTTACTAAAACTTTATGGAGAACCTGAAACAAGAAGGGGAAAGCAAATCCTCCACAATGATGTTAAATAGCTAACAAAATATGTCCCTCATACTGCTTCCCTTACTGATTTTCCATTGCAATTTTTAAAATTTGCAAATGTAGTTAAATTGAATAATTCCTTAATTGGCTAAACAGCAGCTGATTTTTCAGTGAAAGTTGTGTTATGCAGTTGGCAGTCTAAAAAAAAATTATTATTATGAATCACAATCATACCATTGGCTAGAATCAAATACAATAATGACATGCCTTACAATTGAGTAATAGTTACGGAAGGGCACAAACCACATTGTTGTAGTTTGGTTTGGTTTATGGTTCACGGCTGAACCACAAACTGAACCACAAGCTGATACACTGATTTGCAAACCGAACCAGTTTGTGAGATATTTAAAGGTTAAACCCCTGCTTTCTGTTATGCACAGCTTTTTGTGGGCAGCAGAACAAGCCAGCTGCTTTCTGCTCCTGACAAAAAACCGTAGGGAGCAGAAAGCAGTTGTAGGACGCAGCTTTAGTTGGGAAGGCCCCAAGCTTTAGTTGGGAAGGCCACAAGCATGCTTAAGTAATATTCTTAAGGGTTAACACACAGCTAGACCTGACTGAGAAGAAATAAAGACAGAAGAGTTACAAACATTCGAGTCTTACCTATAACAGAAACATAACTTGCATTATGCCTTTCTGAATCTCTACAGTTTGGTGTAGTGGTTAAGTGTGTGGACTCTTATCTGAGAGAACCAGGTTTGATTCCCCACTCCTCCACTTGCACCTGCTGGAATGGCCTTGGGTCAGCCATAGCTCTGGCAGAAGTTGTCCTTGAAAGGGCAGCTGCTGGGAGAGCCCTCTCCAGCCCCACCCACCTCACAGGGTGTTTGTTGTGGGGGAGGAAGGTAAAGGAGATTGTGAGCCGCTCTGAGACTCTTCGGAGTGGAGGGCGGGATATAAATCCAATATCTTCTTCTTCTTCTTCTTCTTCTTCTTCTTCTTCTTCTTCTTCTTCTTCTTCTTCTTCTTCTTCTTCTTCTTCTTCTTCTTCTTCTTCTTCTTCTTCGTAACAATAGAAGTAGGGAGTTCTTAGAACCCAAACTGGATTTATCTGGTCAAGGTGCATATGAAGTAGAATTTCTTTCTGCGTCATCAGGGCTTTTCTTGAGCAGGAACACAGTTCCAGCTGGCTTGACATCAGAGGATGTGGCATAATATGTAAATGAGTCCCTGCATGGCTTTTTCTACAAAACAGCCCTGTCTGAAACAATGGTGACATCAGGGGGTGTGGCTTAATATGCAAATGAGTTCACGTTGAGCTTTTTCTACCAAAAAAGTGCAGTGTGTCATAAATCCTGGCCCCTGAACTGATGCCAACCTGGCAAATTGTATCAGTAGTGTTTAGCTGGCTCTTGAATTGAAATCAAGCTGGATGTTGCAACCAATTAGCATGTGTATTGGCAACATGTGCCAATGTATCATCAAGGCTATATAAAGTACTGCCCACCTTGAAAAGGGGTAGAACAGCTTAGTATGAAGGCTTTGGCTTAGCTCTGCTCTCTGTTTATTGCAATAAACGTTTCTCCCCTTTTTCCTCCATTGAACTTCACTGAGTGTTTCTATCGGTCAAGAGCACTTAAAGCACAGATTTGGATAATACAATGGTTTAAATGGCCCCCACTTTCTGCTCCCTGTGGCTTTTTATGGGGAAAGAAGGGGCTTAATGGCTGGGAGGTATTTAAACCAAGCAGCTAGAACCCATTTAAACCCCTGTTTTTCGTTCCCCAAGAAAAGCTGCAGACCTCTGAGCCATTTCACTCCCTGCTTTCTGCCTGCTGTCAAAAGTGGTGATGAGCAGAAAGTAGGGGGTAAAATAGCTCAAAGCCATTTGAAACCCTTCTTTCTGCTCCTCATGGCTTTCTGCAGGAAGCAGAAAGTAGTGGTTTAAATTGCTCCCAGCCATTTAAACCAAACAACTGAGTGGCAGGGAGTTCCCAGATGCTCAGCTGTTTTCTCTGAAGAGCAAAAAGCAAGGGTTTAAACTTTACAAACTGCCATGAATCACCACAAATTGCATTAAAATTCTTGAAAGTTTGTGGTGGTTCTTCAGTCTGTGAACATTGTTTTGCGAACCACAAACCTCCAAAATTCATGACAAGCTTTAGTTCGTCAGCTGTTTTGTGCCCATCCGTAGTCATAATATTGTTCCAAATTCTCACTTGTCATTCTCCTTCTTGAAATCTCTGAAGAGCTGTGAGTTTATACAAACAAAATAGATCATTGATTGTAGCCAGCCAATCTTCTCTTGTGGGAATAATCTTCTGTTTCCGTACCCTTGCCAAAATTAATCTGGCAGCTATATTTAAATATAAAGCGATCACTTGTTTGTCTTTGGAGACAGAATTCAGGTAATTAGAAAAGGAAAAATATGATGTTTTATGGAACTGACCACTTGATATGTACTGAAGACCAGAGGCAACCAAGTATTTTGGCTCTGAAGCAAGACCACTGGTTCATTTTTATTGCATTTTCTTGAAAGATCATACTTACTTGTGGGAACAGGAAGGCAAAGGCAATTGTAAATCACTTTGAGACCTACACCTACTAATGTGACCTTGAGTCAGTCACAAGTTCTCACAGAGCTGTTCCTCTCAAGAGCAGTTTCTGTCAGAGCTCTCTCAACTCCACCTACCTCACAAGGTGACTGTAGTGGGGAGGGGATGGGGAAGGAGATTGTAAGCTGCTCTGAGACTCCTTCAGGTACTGAAGGGTGGGGTATAAATCCACTCTCTTTTTCTCTTCTTAAGGTAGAGAAAAGCAGGGTATAAAAACCCAATCTTCTTCTACTAAAAAGGCAAACGATTGTAAACAGGACAAAACATGCAGGGGTTGTTTTTGTAGAAAAATAGGTGGTGGAGCTCATTAGCATAACTCATTAGCATATGCCACCACCACCCCCAGCCAAAAGCAACCAGCTAGTCCAAGCAGGCCTTGCTCACCTGGGGCTCTCCTTGGCTGGCCCCCCACACAGTCAAAAGGCCAGTAAGCCACCCACCACCCAAAATCACATAAGAAAGTGGAGAAAGAGTGGTGTGGGCTTCTCCAGGAGTTAATGAGGGCTGCTGGGGATGTGGCAAAGCTCCTGGTGGTTGGTTGGCTGACTGCCCGCTCTCCTAATCCAATGATTGTTATATAGCTGCACCTACTATTCAATGGACAAGGTAGGTAGGTGTGGAGGAGGAGGAAGGCATCAGAAAGGTTCAGGAGCTGCACTCCTGTGAGCTCCTGCTGAATTCAAGGCCTGAAAACATGTATGTTTTTTTCATGTTCAAATTTTTACATAGGGTTGAAATGCAATAAACAGCTCTGTACAAAACTGACATATCGGAATGAAATTTGTTAGAATACATTCAGGATACAATTCCATGTTTGAAAAGAGGTGCAGGCTTCATCTGGTTTTTGAAAGGAGGGACAGAAATGCAAAAGATGGTCATATTTGCTTTTAAAGTATTGGACTGAAAGTTGATATGTATGTCAGTATGGCTGCCAGCCCTCTTGCTAAGGTGGGAGATCTCCCTCTGGCAGCCTTTTTTGCCCTCCACTGCTCCCAGGCATGGTAAGAGAAAAATAAAAAGAACCAGAGATGTTGCTACGTCACTTCTGGGGAAAACCAGAAGTTAGATGGGGTTAGGCTTCCCAATCCCTAGGTCCCAGTGGGGGTTCCCCCGGTTTTACCGGCTTCCCTCCCCGCCCCCCCCCCCCGCCACCATTCAAGATCTCTGGCAGGTTTAGAAACCTGCAAACAGGTCCCCTTTCAAAATGCCTCTGTGGGTGTGTGTGCCTTTAAAGTTGAGCAGGAAGCAGGAAGTACTTAAGGGTCAATAGCAGAAGTTCTTCAAAGCAAGGCCTCTCCATTTGTTTTGCTTTTGTTTTAGAGCAAGTAAATGGTAGGTATGAATTTGTGTGTGTGTGAGACAGCAGTGTAACTAGCTGCCAATCCCCCAATTTGGTGGCCCTCCCTCCCCTTCAGGGTCATCAGAAAGCGGAGGGAGGGGAGAGAAATGTCTGCTGGGAACTCTATTATTCCATATGGAGTATTGTTCCCATAGGAAATAATGGAGAATTGATCCATGGTTATCTGGGGCTCTCGGGGGACTGTTTTTTGAGGTAGAGGCACCAACTTTTCTGTATAGCATTCAGTGCCTCTCCCCAAAATACCCCCCAAGTTTAAAAAAGATTTGACCAGGGGGTCCAATTCTATGAGCGCCCAAAGAAGGTGCCCCTATCCTTCATTATTTCCTATAGAAGGAAGGCATTTCAAAAGGTGTTCTGGCCCTTTAAATGTGATGGCCAGAACTCCCTTTGGAGTTCAATTATGCTTGTCACACCCTTGCTCCAGGCTCCATCCCCAAAGTTCCCAGATATTTCTTTAATTGGACTTGGCAACCCTACATGGCTCTAGGAATCACTGGAAACCTTATGGTTTTACCCTATGTTACTTCTGGGCTGTCTGCAGAAATGATGTAGTGATGTTGCTGATTTTACATGGTCCCCATGTCCCCACCTCCAACCTTTGCCCTGGTTGCCTGGCAGCCCTATATGCCAGGAACATCATTCTGCCTTTCTCATACAAACTGCAGCTCAAGCCTATCCTGTTTTAGAAGACGGGAGCAAGGAAAGAAGTGGCACGCACTGTAGTGGATTAGAACAAAATAGAAGTCCGGTAGCACCTCTAAGACCAACAAAGTTTTATTCAGAATGTAAGCTTTCATATGCAGTGGAATGGGGTACAGTGAGAAGAGCTTCATATAGCTGGTGGGCAGTGGTTAAGCATGCAAAGTGGTACGAAGCTAGAATCCAATGGAACAATAGTTAAATTAACAAATTGAAGGAACATTTGGTCTGAATAGCATTTGCGTGGGAAATCAATAAAACAGTAACATGTCAGAATGGGGCAGTGATGGTGAGAGTGTCATAAGGCAACAAATGCAGTCTGTTAATTGCTCTGTGGCTTTCGAGTCTGGGTTAAACTGAGAATGTGCCTTTTCCAGAGGTGTTCGTGTCTACCTAATTTACTTTTTAACATGTAATGTACGTTGTAAACATTCTAGTTTGCCATTTTTAAAAAAGAATACATTAAAATATAGTGGAAGATGGGTTTAGTATATGTACTGTATATGCATATGTACTGTAGTGGATACTTGACGAATGGGTCAAAAAGCAACATAGCTGTGCATTTTAAGGAGGACAGTATCCTGAGTTTCGAGTGTGAATCCCATCTTGAACAAAGGTTCCTCAATACAGTGCTTTCCTGATCTTTAGTGATACAGTCTTCCCCACACCATCCTGAGCTTTAGCTCTCTTGACTTTCACAAGGCTGTTTGTAGAGGAGACGAGGAATAATTTGACCTGGGCAAAAGATGCTGAAATTTGCTGATCCTAAGAGCTGACTTTATTAGAACAAACTTGTCCATCTGTAATCCTGTCTTGCAGCAGGCGGGAGAATCTGAAGAGCCATCTGATCAGGAGGGAGCTCCTACCATCCAGACAGTCCGCTTTCATCTAAATTTTAGAAAGCCCTTGAGTAGCTATTCTGGCTGCCTCTCTGCTGGAGATGTAACAAGGAGGCCGGGAGTGCAGATACAAATCTTGTGGAATGTGAAATGTGAACTTGAGAAAACCCAACAGGATATTAAAGGCCAGGGATGGATTAAAGGATGTGGGAAGGGCTTGAGCCAGGGCTTAGCAGGGTTAAGCTCCGGATTCTATTGTCAGCATTAGGCCAGAGCCTGGAAACGTAGGAAGCACCAGGGCTTTTTTTGAGCAGGAACGCACAAGAACACAGCTCTGGCTGGCTTGGCAGCAGGGGTGTGTGGCCTAATATGCAAATTAGTTCATGCAGGGCTTTTTCTACAAAAAGCCCTGTGTGAAACAATGGTGGTGTCAGGGGGTGTGGCCTAATGAGTTCCTGCTGCCCCCCCCAAATGTGAAACAATGGGGTGTGTGGCCTAATATGCAAATGAATTCCTGCTGGGCTTTTTCTACAGACAAAGCCCTGGGAAGCACTATGTGTGCTCTGGATCCTATGAATGAGTTACATGCACAGTGTCTCAGTGGTTTCAAGCAGCGACTGTTTGCAAGTGACAAAAATGGAATGGCAAGCAGTCCTAAATATATATAGAGAAAGTGGGTAGTGAGTTGGTATGTAGAGTTATGGAAATGTTTTTAGCAGATTAAAAGAATCACAAATTGGGGTGTGCATTTGTTAGTTAGTGTTGTTAACAGGGCTGAAAAAACAGTGGAGGGTGATAAAAAAAACAGATAGATGTCGTAGGTGTGAAGTGCCATAAATCTGGGTATCATTCTGGCTTTGTTATTTGTGGGTTTAAATAGAGGGCATTAGTTTCTCAAGAGGTTATAACATCATTATAGTTTGCCATTAGAAAAAAAAGAATACATTAAAATATAGTGGAAGATGGGTTAGCATATGTAATAGGATAAACAGCTAATATCCCTTATTTGAGTATGTCAATGCAACCCCCCCCCCCCCCCAATATTCTGATACACTGTTCTAAAAGAGAAATACATTTTAGTTTTCCATTAGAAAAAAGGGTACATTAAAATATAGTGGAAGTTGGGTTAGTATATGTAATGAGATAAACAGCCCAAATCCCTTATTTGAGTATGTCAATACAAAAGAAACATATTATTCTGATACACTGTTCTAAAAGAGAAATACATTGGAATGCTGTGGATGTATAGCTATATTCCGTGAGAGTTGGTTTAGCATATGTAATAAGATAAAAAACCAATATCCCTGTTCAGTCCTGGGGAGGTGTTTGTTCCAAGTTTCATAATAATTTGTAATTCAGCAATTTCTCTCTCCATTCTGTTCTTGGAGCTCCTTTGCAGTAAAACAGCTACTTTGAGGTCACCCATTGATGCTCAGGTAATAATATCAATAATAATATCAAGATTGATAATAATATCAAGAATGCATGTTGCTCTGCCCAGATTTTCAATATGTGCTGGATATTTACACTGCTCAGAACTTTTTGTTTAGGAGGGAAGAATGCACAGCAGGCATGTAGCTGTTTGACACTAGTCCCAAAATCTCATTCCACCCCCTCCCCCACCACATCTCTGGAGATCAGATTGACAGCTGGCTTCGGCTGTACAACTTGCAAGGCTTTTTAAAAAAAAATATTTCTGAAAAGGTGAAGCTCCTCCGGTATGTGCGTCAGACCTCCGACCTCGTGCGTAAGGGAATCCCATCAATCAGGGGGGTGAGCTACTAATTGGTAGATCCACTAGGGGCCCAGGAAAAGCTTATGATACTGTTCTGGAAGTGGGTGGGAGACACCCTCCCGCTCCTGCTGTATCCTTGGCATCTCCAGCATTTCATGTTATGGATAGGACATTACACTATGAGTACAGTATGCTTGTCTCCAGGAGCTTTGGCACCGGACTCAGCAAGCTGGAATAACTTTGGTGCATTACGTACATTGATTGACTGAGGATTTCCTCCCCCCCTTTGAGCGTCCTCACTTAACCTTTCCTGTTGTGGTTGCGGGTTTCCCCCTCCCCCAACACATAAAGTTCAGCTTCATGGCAGGAAGCAAATATAAAGACCGTGTGATAATGTTGCAACTTTCAGAATAGTAGCCATTTGTTTTGTTTTGTTGCAGTCCCAACTCATTGTCACGGCTAAATTGCTTACAGCTGCCACCAAAGGAAACCACCGTGTGCCTGCAAAATGAAATGTAAAGATGTGCAGACTGGGGTGTGTGTGTGGGGAGGGTGGGGGGGGTGCTGTTTCTCCGATCTGCTAGGACTACCGCCAATGACTCCGTGAGACAGCAAGAAACCCTGAATTGTGCTGCTCCCACAAATTCTCCTTAAACATTCTCACTTGCAAATATTAATGTCAAATGTTCTCCAGATTTCCCCAGACTACTGAGGCATTCTCCACAATCCAGGGGTGGCCAAACTGTGGCCCGGGAGCAGGCCCGTAGCTAACCAGGGGCCCACGGGGCCTGACCCCCTGACAGTTTTGGGGGGCCCTCACCTACATCCCAGGGCCACTCCTTTCCCCCTCTCTTCTGCACAATTTAAATAATGCATGAGGAGTGGTGGGTGCTCTTGCAAGCCTTTTCCATGTGATTTAAATCACACAGAAGGGAGAGGGACGGCCCTGGACTCTCCAGCTTCCTACTCTCCCCCCAAGGCCCCTCCCTGTGGCATCCACATGGCCCCCTCCCCTCACGGCCCCTAGCTACAGGGCTGCCCTGGAGCCACATGTGGCTCTTTCACACATTTTGTGTGGCTCTCGAGGCCTCCACTACCCTGTCGGCTGGCTAGGAGAAGGCATTTCTCTGTTTAAAACACTTCTCCAAGCCAGCTGGCATCTTGGAGAATGCATTTAAAGTTTAAGTTGCTTTATTTCTACTGCTCTCTCCCTCCATCTATTTTCCTTCCTTCCTGCCTGCCTGCTCTCAAACATCTGATGTGCATGTCTTGTGGCTCTCAAACATTTGATGTTTATTCTATGTGGCTCTTGCATTAAGCAAGTTTGGCCACCCCTGCTCCAGATTTACTAACTGATTTACTTTATCCCAAGAGCCCCGTGGCGCAGTGTGTTAAAGCTGCAGTACTGCAGTCCTAAGCTCTGCTCACGACCTGAGTTTGATCCCTGGCGGTAGCTGGGTTTTCAGGTAGCTGGCTCGAGGTTGACTCAGCCTTTCATCCTTCCGAGGTTGGTAAAATGAGTACCCAGCTTGCTGGGGGGAAAGCGTAGATGACTGGGGAAGGCAATGGCAAACCACCCCGTAAAAAAGTCTGCCGTGAAAATGTTGTGAAAGCGACGTCACCCTGGAGTCAGAAAAAACCGGTGCTTGCACAGGGGACCTTTCCTTTCTTACTTTATCAGATCTTTCTCCCCAGTGAGGGCCCCAAACACCCTGCATCCCATCAGAAAGTAGGTCATGTAGTAGACCCTCAACCAATGACCTTGGAGAGCTGCTGCACATCAGAGCACACAGTACTGACCTTGAGAGACCAATGGCCTCACTCAGTATAAGGCATGTCCACGTGTATCTATTGGTCCATTGCCTTTGCATGCTGCACTTCCCTATTCCCAACCGTCTACATAGGGGTTCTTGGCTGCTTCTCCTGCAGGTATTAATTAACTCTACGCTTCACTTCAGAAGTGATGAAGTAGTTCTGACCAGAGGGCAGGATTTAGTTGCAGTGAAACCTCCAGTATATTCAAAACAGTAAAGAGTCCAGTAGTACCTTTAAGGCTGGGTACAGATGAACAGCTTGGAGCAGCAGCCTCACATTTCAGAAGAAAGATGATTTAGTGGAAAGCGCCCTGTGCATGGCCTGCTGCTGGAACAGGAATGGGCTGCATGTACCTCAGAGGAGTGGTCACACCATTCAAGCGCATTTAGTATTTATTTTATTTTATTTTATTTTTATTGGATTTATATCCCGCTCTCCCCACCGAAGCAGGCTCAGGGCAGCTCACAACAGTAAAAGCATTAAACATTAACTAATTAAAATCTTACAATAAAACAATTAAAATGTTTTAAAAACAGTTTGGTGCTAATAATAATAATACATTCCAGTAATGAGTGACACTTCCCTGGAGATGGCTGGGAAAGGTGCCCCAAAAGCACATCAGTGATTTGCTACCAGTTATTAAAAAGGTAAAGGTAGTCCCCTGTGCAAGCACCACTCGCTTCCGACTCTGGGGTGACGTTGCTTTCACAACATTTTCACAGCAGACTTTTTACGGGATGATTTGCCATTGCCTTCCCCAGTCATCTACACTTTCCCCCCAGCAAGCTTAGTACTCATTTTACTGACCTCGGAAGGATGGAAAGCTGAGTCAACCTTGAGCCGGCTACCTGAACCCAGCTTCCACCAGGATCGAACTCATGTTGTGAAGCTCAGACTGCAGTACTGCAGCTTTACTACTCTGTGCCATGGGGCTCTTACTACCTGATAGCTTTATTTTGATTTTTATATATTTTTATTTAATTTAATTTATATCCCGCCCTCCCCGCCGAAGGCTCACAGGGTGGCTCACAGGTTAGGGTCGAAAAATGACCAGCAGGGTAAAAGTCAATAAAACATAAAAACAATTTTAAAACATCAGTTATAAAACAACGCAATGATAGGTACTAGTACAATGGTTCATGAAGCAGTTAAATTCCGATGGTAGCTGTATAACTGGATGGTCAGTATTAGATGTTCCAAAGGGACCCCAAAGCGCCATAGTGTGGTAGGAACTCCAGAGCAGCTGCTTCTCCTGCTTTTGAAGTGCCAGAATGACGGTGAAGGACAAGGTAAGAGAAAGAGTAAGGCAGGACCCAGATGTGTGTGTTTGAACATGCCATTTAAATCCAGACGTGGGCCATTCCTGTGTCAGCCCAAATTGGCTATCAAAATTCAGCCTAAGACTAACAAACTTAGCACAAGTTTTCAAGAAACGCTGCTCTCTTTGTCAGAGAGCTGTGTTTCTCTAGAGCTTATGCTACAACAAAATTTGTTTAAGTTGCCACTGGACTCTTTACTATTTTGCAGCAACAGACTAACATGGCTAACTCCGCTGGATCTACGACAGTATATTCAATGAGGCTGTTGGATAACGTGCCCCACTGATTTTAATTGGACAAGGATAACTTATCTGGATTGCTGTTGTATATGTGCTTAGAATTTTATCTATGAGCTGGAGTTCTTGCCTGGCTCACTGGGGCCTGAAGGACAGAGCTTGGGGACTCGGGAACAATAGGCAACAGGATCCAAATCCTGCTGCCCTGTGCCAATCAAGAGCCTCCGACTGGTTTGAATGGTCCAGTCACAGGCAGCGCGGGAGTTTTGGGTGTGCGGCCCTAGTTTTCAGTCTTCATAGGCAGCGCTATACCATGCTGTATTCAATAAAAGAGCTATGTTCACTACCACCTCGCCTCATTAATGTATAGAACCCACTATATTATAGGTGCCAAACTACCTTTAGATCATTCTGTATTCCTCTGAATGAATTCACAATGAACGAGGCAGCAGACATGCACACTTCATTTTCTAACTGGAGGCAAAAAACTGGAAAACAATTTCTCTCTGGCCAAACTGCTAATGTCATAGTTAAGAGTGTTGCCGCTAAGCATTCAACTTCCTTCTGCAAATAATGGAAAACAGAAACGGATGAAGGCCAGAGCAAACTGAAGATGTGGTCTCAAAAATCCTTTTGTGCCAAATAACTAACTAGAGTCTTTGGCCTTAGATTATCTGCACACTTAATCTCTCTTGAAATGCCCCCAGGTTTTATCGGCATAGCTGTGACTGATTGTTTCCAAGAAAATATCCCCCAAATCAGGTCCAACCAGGACATGAATACTGGGACAAATCCTGGAGCATTCACATGGCTACTTTGACAAGCCAAGAAACCACTGAGGGAAAGTATCAACCTTGCGTTGAATGGGTCAGATTAAAAAAAATGGTCTTGCAGATGGGCTCTGAGACCTTGAATACGAACAAAAGCATACTTGCCGAATGTACCAAGGATGGCTGTTCATGAATATGAATGTGGGGAAGGGAACTGAGTTCTTCTACAGAGCAGGTCTTCAAGAATACTTCACAAGAATAGCTCCTGAGGTTTGGCCACTGTGTGACACAGATAGGCTGGGTTCAGATGGGCAGTTTGAGGCAACACAGGGACAGTTCCCAGGTGGATTAAATGGAACGTTCAGACACAAACGTCTGGAGACTGTGCCACTCCCGTACTCTCCCTATCCTCTGGTGTCCTTCAAGCGTCTAAAAAAGCTACCACTTCCGGAGTGGTAGCAAATCTTCAAGTACTTGAAGGGCTATCATATAAAGTATGATATGGAATTGTTTTCTGTGGGCCCAGAAGGTAGGACCAGAACCAATGGGTTGAAATTAAATCAAAAGAGTTTCCAGCTCAACATTAGGAAGAACTTCCTGACCATTAGAGCGATTCCTCAAGGGAACAGGCTTCCTCAGGAGGTGGTGGGCTCTCCTTCCTTGGAGGTTTTTAAATGGAGGCTAGATGGCCATCTGACAGCAATGAAGATCCTGTGAATTTAGGGGTAGGTATTTGTGGGTTTTCTGCATTGTGCAGAAAACCCACTAGATGACCCTGGAGGTCCCTTCAAACTCTATGATTCTATGAAATCTCCACAGCGCTTCCCTGCCACCTTACCCAGCTGTCTGAACAGCTGGGGAGTGCCTGGGAAGTTCTGCTCAAGTACTTGAGTGGTCTGACAGCTCCTCCACAGCATGCGCAGCCTGTCCCTGTGCTGGCAGCAGGCCACATGCAGTCTGACCACCCCCAGGGTGCTTTCCCCTCTGCCGGCTTACTTCAGGATGGGAGGCTGCTACCCTAAGCTATTGGTCTGGACCCAGCCATACTGATTCCTCACTAGCAGTCGCTGCACCCCTGGGGTTCTGCTTTCCTTAGTCGCTGCATGGCCGCATTTTGACTCCTGGCTCCCTCCAATTTCCCTTGCAACTTCCAGATCTCTAAAAAATAAAATAAAATACCAAGTTGCAGCGAGGGAGGGAGCCATGAGTCAAATGCAGCCATTCAGCGACTAGTGGGGAATCGGTTGCATGGTCCAAGGAAAGCAAAAGCCTGGGGACAGAGCACAAGGCTTTTTTTTTTTAGCAGGAACACAGTTCCGGCTTGCTTGGTGTCAGTGGGTGTGGCCTAATATGCAAATGAGTTCCCGGTGGGCTTTTTCTACAAAAAAGTGACTGTTAGTTGGACTGGAGTGTTGGACTGGATAGGCCATTGACCTGATCTGATATGGATTAATGCCGTGGATGTTACATGTGCAACAGTGACACCCTAAACTGAGTTATAGCAATCTAGGGCCACTGAAGTGAACGAGCTTTTAGAAGAAGGATGAGGGAAAGGGGGAGACAGCCCTTAAAAGGAATGCACTGCAAAAATCCAAACTTAGCCTGCAGAGGGAAAGCAGCCCCTTCACACAGGTAATGTCTTGCCAAGAGATGAGGTCTGCAAAGAGAGCTCAGGTTTGCAGAAGCAATGCCATATAAAGCAGCTCTCTGGGCAGTACACCAACAGATATGTCATGTCAAAGAGAAATATTATGAACTGTTGCCAGGAGGGAGAACACATAGAAGGAAAACAGATTAGAAACTGGTGTGAGAAAGTTAACCCCCCCCCAAACCGCCCCCCCCCACCCTTGCTGCAATTTGGCAGTGGAGAAGAGGCCAAAAGCCAGTCTGAAAGTGCCCTAAATTACTCAGTGGTGAGGTGGAGGAGGGAAGAGGAGAAGGAACGTAAAGCTGAAATGAAGCAGCAAGTGTTGTGGGTTCTCACAGCTGCCTGCCACTCCTCATCAGCAGAGCAAATAAGCTTGAGCAGGGCGGAAATGTAGAAAAAGAAGAGGAATTCTGGGGAAATAATTCTAGCACTCGATGGCATTTCTGATTATTGGTTATACAATGGCTTTCTAATCTGTCCAAGTCCTTGGAATCAACTTAATCATAAAACAAAATATTTGCCTGTTTATATGCAAATAGCTTGGTTTGTATTTTGCAGAGACCAGGGGATGGTGGGATGGGGAGATTGCCTATATCTAGCTGCAACGTTATGAAACAAACTTATTTATGGCTGCGATCACACACACTAAATAATAAGTACATAAGAGAAGCCATGTTGGATCAGGCCAGTGGCCCATCCAGTCCAACACTCTGTGTCACACAGTGGCAAAAAAAAAAATTATATACACACACACACTGTGGCTAATAGCCACTGATGGACCTCTGCTCCATATTTTTATCTAACCCCCTCATGAAGCTGGATATGCTTGTAGCTGCCAGCACCTCCTGTGGCAGTGAATTACACATGTTAATCACCCTTTGGGTGAAGAAGTACTTCCCACTTACAATGCACTTTCCAATTGGATTTTGCTGTGTGAACTGGCAAAATCCAGTTGGAAAGGGCATTGGAAGTGCATTATTTAGTGTGTGTGATTGCAGCCTATGTATTTCATTTTGAGGCTATCAGGCCTACCTCAGGGTTGAGAGACATGGGGCTGTGGTCTTCCTGCCCCTCCCTCTTTTGTGAAAATCCCTTCCTTCCTTTTGCATTGCTATGTCTTGGTTCCTAAACAACCAGGGTTGTTTTAAGTAGTTTAATGGCAGGTTTAAAGGTGGCTTACAATCCCAGTTAAAGCCAAACTACCAACCGGTGTCGAACTGGCAAACTACCGGCTGGTGTCGAACTTACCTTTTCTGGCAATAGCGCTACAGTTGCGAGAGAGTAGTAGCGCTACAGTTGCAGAGCTTTCTGGAGAATGCTTCCATCCCAGATCCCCATCTCTCCCGCTTCCACCCAGGCCTTCGGACGAAGACAGTACGGGTCACCCTTGTAGATGATCTGCAGTGGCAGCTGGATCAGGATGGTTTGGCAGTGCTGATGTTGTTAGTGTTGGAATTATGTATCCGTTCTGCATGTCCTTTGGAATGTTCTAAAGTTTCAGTCATTATAGGGTTAATACTGTACCTGTTTCCCTATTGTCTGCATGACTTAGGAAGAAGATCCTGACTCCCTGCCAGTCAAGAGATAGCCTGGGAAAACTTGTTTGTTTGTTTGGCCAGTCAGTCAGGTGACTCCTTTGTCTAGTCAGCCAAAAGGTCAAGAAGAAGCAGAAAGTCTTCTCACTGTTAGCCATGTGTCCTCCATAGCAAGATGTAGTTTTTCTTAGTGCTTTGTTATTTTCTTTCCCAGTTCCCCATTCCCTTTGTAGTAATAAATGCATTTTGTTTTCATATCAAAAGGCTCTCAAACGTTATTTTGATCCAGTGATCCATTGAACTGTTTGAGATATAGAAATTAAATTTCAAGCAGAAAAACCTCTATGTTAGACCTGTCGGCTGCATTTGATACAGTCGACCATCAGCTACTGACCCATCACCTCGCCGACGCAGGAATTCAGGGGTTAGCTTTACAATGACTTTCCTGTTTCCTTCAAGATCAGGGACAAAGGGTGGTGATTGGGAGACAGTCATTCCAGAGATACCTACTTAATTGCAGTATGCCTCAGGAAGTGGTGCTTTCCCCAATGTTGTTTAACATCTACATGTGCCCCCTTGCCGAGATTGCCTGGAGTTATGGGTTGGGTTGCCATCAGTATGCAGATGACACCCAGCTCTATCTACTGATGGATGGCCAGTCTGACTGTGTCCCAGAAAATTTGGACCTGGTGCTGCAAGCCATGGCTGGATGGTTCAGGCTAAGTCTACTAAAGCTGAATCCGATGAAGACGGAGGTCCTTTGCCTAAGTCACAGTGGCCCTGGCAAGGAAATTCCCCACTGGTTTTTGATAGAGCATCACTTACAACGGTGCCCAGGGTTAGAAGCTTGGGAGTGCTACTGGAGCCTTCCCTAACAATGGAGGCACAGATAGCAGCTATTGCCAATTCTTCCTTTTACCAGCTTAGGCAGGTAAGGCGGTAGGTTCCCTTCCTCGAGCGCGGCAACTTGGCAACTGTGACCCATGCTACGGTCACCTCGAGATTGGACTACTGCAATGCCCTGTACATGGGGCTGCTGTCAAGTCTGTGTAAAACTCTGGTCAAGTCTGTACCTAACATTGGCTCAGGAAAGAGGCATCCTGGGTAAAGCCAAACTGTATTCCATTGCTGCTAGCTTGAACTCTCCTCACCCCCCTCCTTTTCTTTGTTATGTAGTATTGCTTTGAAATGGGAATATGTGAACATTTTATCTGAGCCTTCTCAGGCCTGGCACCGGGGGAGGTTGGAGCCAGAGACGCTCAAGGCCAAAACGGGCCTGAGAACGAAATGGTAACATCAATGTGTGAATGTGCCCTGCATAGTACCCCTCCCTCAAGAATCCCTTTGAAGTGTACCTTATATGATTGCATTCTACTCCATGATCTTTAGTCTTTCAATCTTAACTTAGTCGAGAACAACAGCATCAATAAACTAGTTATTTTGTTTCAACAATGACTCGTTATTGAATCTGCCGACTTGATAGCTGCCCTTGTCCTGAATCCGAAAACTGCAGCTGGTGCAGAATGTCACAGCCAGGCTGCTATTGGGGCTCACCATGCAGGAGCACATACAGTCTGGGCTGCAGATGCTGCTCTGGCTGCCAGTGGTATACCACAGGGGTGGCCAACGGTAGCTCTCAAGATGTTTTTTGCCTACAACTCCCATCAGCCCTTGCCATTGGCTATGCTGGGGCTGATGGGAGTTGTAGGCAAAAAACATCTGGAGAGCTACCGTTGGCCACCCCTGGTATACCAGATTCACTACAAGGTGCTGGTTATTACCTTTAAAGCCCTATATAGCCAAGGACCTGCTTACCTCAGGAACTGTCTCTCCCCACATGTTCCCCAGAGGGTACTTAGATCAGGAACACAAAACTTGCTATCGATCCTTGGGCTGAGAGAGGCAAGACCGAAAACAACTTGAGAAAGAGCCTCCTCGATTGCCACCTGTCACTAGTGGAACCAACTGCCTGAGGAGGTCAGAGCCTTGTGGGACCTTGCCCAGTTCTGCAAGGCCTGTAAGACGATACTACTGTTTGAATTAGCATTTAACTGAAATGCTGATCACCACCACCACCGAGACGCTAGATCATTCTCCCTTGTTCCTGCAAACAGGAAATCTGTCACTTGTCTAAAAAAATTGCTACAACCTGGAGTCACAGCAGCAAAAGAGTTAACACAAAGTAAGGGAATCCCAGCTTTGTTTTGAGTGGCATCAGTACACAGCCAAATCTTACTGGCTCCTAGCTGAAGAAGAGCATGGCTGCTCAGACCCATATTAGGCCACACCCTCTGATGCCAAGCCAGCATCAACTGCTGAAGAAGAGCATGGCTGCTCAGACCCTTGGTCTATCGAAGTCAGTATTGTTTATTCAGGCTGGCAGCGGCTCTCCAGGGTCTCAGGCAGAGGTCTTTCACATCACTCACGGTCAGATCCTTTTTGAATGAGAGATGCTGGGGATTGAATTGGGTGCCTTCTGAATGGCAAGCACATGCTCTTCCATTGAGCTGTGGATCCTCCCCAGAGGAGGCAGAGAAGTCAGGAGTCAGACCAGCATTTTGCTTTGGAAAGGTGCTGTTTGGTCTCTCTTTTCAAAGAAGGAGAGACTTTGTTTCCTGGATGATATAGGAAAAGACTATAAAGCCCAGAGACATTAAGCTGTGAGTGCATGAATGTGAGGCATCTACCTAGGATAAGCTCAGCACTTTGTACTTCAGTAATATTTTTCCTGTTCCACTTGTGATGGTTTGGATTTTATCCCCCCAAACTCAAGAAGTGGGGACCAGGAAACACACCTGCAGTCCATGTGCACCCAATATGTGTGGAAAAGCCACATGTGGCCCATGAGTCATAGTTTGGCCATCCCCGGACTAGACAGTTGTTGCACTAGGAAAGAAGTAACTCTGTACTGTTATGCTTATTTATTGAAGTCAGTGGTTCCATTATTTATGCTGTCCTGATGAAAATTGCGTAAACCTCTGACACTCCAGAATAGGGTGATGACAGCTTGGAATCTTCTTGACACATTTGAATATCTGGAACAAGGATCTTTTCTTTTTACCCAATTTGGGACTTGGTCATATGTAACCACCAAAACTTTTTGGGTAGAAAAAACCTATTTGCATATTAGGCCACATCCCCTGATGGCACCATTGTTTCATAAAGGGCTTTTTTTGTAGAGAAAGCCCAGCAAGGGCTCATTTGCATATTAGGCCACTCCCTCTGATGCCAAGCCAGTACCAACTGCATTCCTATGTGTTCCTGCTCAAAGAAAGCCCCGCTAACCACACTTTGTGGAAATTATGAACATTGTATTGAGAAAGTGCATTATTATATATTGTTGGGTGTTGTCTCTACAGGCATTGTATAATGTTCTCAGAAAATTGAATCAATATATTGCATCTATACACAGGGTTGGATCTACTACACTGTCGGAGGTTGGCAGCTGACATAACAACACCATCTACAACAGAGAGGAAGGCATCTAGGTTTAGGGATGAAGTGTAGACTTTGACTCAATTTGAACTGTATCTGCTATAACAAATCCAAATACGGTCAAGGAGGAACAAGGGAGGGTGACCTCCAATACTCCGTCTAAGCTGTGGAGTCTTGTGAGCAAAAATTCTACATTGTGAGCTACTGGCATTAAAGTTGTGAACTATTGCATAAATTAGTTTGCTCTGGGGCCATTTTTCCTGAGCTAAGACAAAAATGTGTGAGCCAGAGGCTAAAAAATTGAGCTAGCTCACACTAACTCAGCTTAGAGGGAACACTGGTGACCGCTACAGGTGACATGGGAAACCTTGTTCTGCAATCACATTAAGAGACTTCTCACCTGCCATAAGGAGGCCACATTTGGCCTCTTTGCACCTGCCCCATGGCCCATAGGGAAGTGGGAAGATTGCTACCATCTGGTCTTCTCATTCCCTGGTGGGCAGGTGAGATAGGGTGAGGCTGGTCCCAAGGTTAGTCCTTCTCCTCCACTGGGCCATGGATCTACCGAGGGAGGCAAGAAGCTTCTGCCCTCTCTTCATCCCTGCTGCAGGCAAGTGGCCAGGCAGGGGGGCAGCTAGGTAGGCAGTGGAGGGGGGTGGCCAGTCTAGCAGGGAACTCTCCACCACTGGTGCCCTGGGCAATTGCTTAGTGCTGCATAGTGGATACTGGACTGTGGCTCAGTGAAAGAGCACCTACTTGGCATCAATTCTCCCTCCAAGCTGTGGAGTCTTGTGAGCAAAAATTCTACTTTGTGAGCTACTGGCATTAAAGTTGGAGCTACTGGCATTAAAGTTGTGCTACAGCATAAATTACTTTGCTCTGGGCCATTTTTTCTGAGCGAAGACAAAAATATGTGAGCTGGAGGGTAAAAAACTGTGAGCTAGCTCATACTAACTCATCTTTGAGAGAACACTGCTTGGCATGTAGAAGGTCTTGGTTCAATTCCCCAGCATCTCCAGTTAAAAGAACAGGGTAGGAGGTGACATGAAAGACTTCTGCCTGAGATTTTGGAGAGCCACTGGCAGTATGAGTAGACAGCGCTGACCTTGATGAACTCATGGTCTGATTCAGTACAAGGCAATTGCATGTGTGTGTTCCTCCCTGCCTTAAAGCTAAACCATCTGAAAATCATCATGATACACCACAGGATATCAGCTGCTTCCATTGCCCACTATTAATACCAGCATGTACTTACTACACAGTGCTCCAAAATATCAAGATATCACACTCACCTAGATAGCCCAGGCAAGCTATCCACAGATCTTGGGAGCTAAGCAAGGTTGACTCTGGCAAGTACTTGGATGGGAGACCTCCTTGGAATACCAGCAGTCAGGAAAACAGGAGTAGGCTTTATTCAGCCACCTCTCTGAATATCCTCCAGGCCCCCAGTAGGGGTCAGTCACCAGAGGTCACCATGACTTCTAGGTGCACACATAATTTTAAAAAGAGAGAGGGAGAAAGAGAGACAGAGAGAGAGAGATCACCTAATTGAATCCAATGCCATTGGGATGCCAAATACAGATGTGATTGTTTGAAAAGCATATCTGCAGCATACCTGAGCATTGTGGTAGCATGTGGCAAATATTTGACATACGCTTACCGAGAATTTTGAGAAGCATTTGGGAAAGTAAATTCAGTTCAGCCCCCTCCTTTCCTCAAGTAAATTCTTATTTTTCATGGTGTTTGACTTTGCAATCAAATTGCTTACACGCTTTATCTGGCAAGATCTTACCACAATCATGAATCACCCATTATTGCTGCAAGATGAAGCTTGATACAAGGGGAAGAAATTCTCTTCTGGCTAATAAAATGTTCGGCAAAAGAACACCGCAATGTACTTTGCAAGATACATTTCAGCAAGCAAATCAATGTGGAATTCATCTTCTCACTCAATAACGCTTTAGGGGCTTATAGCACATCGAGAAGATCAGAACGTTGTGGATAGTGACTCAAACTAGGAGTTATGCAAACAGCAGCAGCAAGGGACTGGAAGAAGGATCAAAGGAGAGTTGTTTCCTTTTCCTGCTCACCATTTATCTGCTTTGAATTGCTCTATAACATAGTGGGTTTAATGCAAAGAGGAGACGAGGTAGCAGTGATCATAGCTCTTTTATTCAGTACAGCATAGTAATGGCTGAACTCTAAGACTGCTCTACTGGGCCAACGGGGCCAACTATATACAGATCAAGGTTCCCACGCTGGGACGCCATTGGATCATTTAAAAAAGCAGGAATTTGAAGCAGGGCAGCAGGGATTTGGATCCTACTACCCATTGTTCCTTAGACCCCAAGCTCAGTTCTACAGGCTCCAATGAGCCTGGCAGGAAACCCAGTAAAACATAATATTAGTTCACATACACAACATGCCCACTCCCCAGTCTCTTTTGTCAGCTGGAGAAAACACATCTTTCCTTCTAATGGGGGAAAATAGGTAGGTGTGGACAATACTGAGGCCAAAATCAGCAGAAAGAAAAGGGTTTAAAGGGTCTCTCTCCCAATGCTTTTGAATTCAGGCTTTCCTTTTTATTCCCCCATTCTTTATCCTCCCCCATTCAGTCTTCATTTCTCCCCCCCACCGGCCCATTCTTTTGCAAAGTAGGAAAGAAGATACTGTGTTTGGCACCACTTTATATGGCAGCCATTTGGAGTTTGGCTCCGCCCCCTGCAACAGCCATTTTGAGTTTGGCTCCGCCTTCTGTAACAGCCATATTGGGGTTGTGTTCAAAATTCCAAAGGTGCCTACAGGCTCCCAAAACTGGAGTAAATAGGCTCCAGTACATGGAAGAATCAGTACATGGAAGAATCTTTTATTTGGGCATCACAGTGTTTCGATGTTTCATCCAACAGGGGTGGTTTGCATCAAGCTCCATTTGCAAAGGGAGCAGAGAGAACCAAGAGGCAGATGCACACTATAAGCAATGGCCGGGATTCCACTTAAAAGCAATTTGCCTACAAGAAGGAATAAGTTTTGCAGAACTTTGGCTTTCCCTGAGCTATTCCAAAGATCTCCCATCCCTAAGGTTGCTAACATACAGGTGGGACCTGGAGATCACCTGAAATTTCAATTTATCTCCAGGCTACATATTCATTCACCTGGAGAAAATGGCTACTTTGGAGGGAAGACTCTGGCATTATACCCCTCCGAGGTCCCTCCTCTCCCCAAACTCCACCCACCCCAAGCTCCACCCCTAAATCTCCAGGAATTTTCCAATCTAGATCTGGCAACCATATCTCCCAAGAGAAGCATTTGGGGGGCATTGGGGGCTGCAGTGGGAGAGGAAGGAAGGAAGCGCCTTCACATCATGCAAAATATATTACAAAAAATAAAAGCAAGTCAACTAGAAAGAGTAAACTTTAAAATGGAAAGAGATTATGAAGTATTAGCAAGCCAGTATGGTGTGCTGCACTGGGGTCAAGCCCCCACATCTGCATCTTGTATCAGTTTCTCTCTGACAGTCTAACTTACCTCACAGGGTTGTTGTTGTGAAATCATCTGGGTTCTTAAGAGCCAGTTTGGTGTAGTGGTTTAGAGCAGGTGGAATCTAATCTGGGAGAACTGGGTTTGATTCCCTACTCCTTTACATGCAGCTGCTAAGTGATCTTGGGCCAATCACAGTTTTTGCAGAGCTGTTCTCTCAAGAGCAGTTCTTGAAAGAGCTCTCTCAACCCCACCTACCTCATGAGGTGTCCATTGTGGAGAGAGGAAGGGGAGGAGATTGTAAGTCACTCTGAGATTCAAAGGGAAAAGGGAGGTATAAACCCAACTCTTCTTTGTGGAGGGAGGTCTCCTGCCAATTGTTGCAGTTGTTGCCCAGGGCTTTTAACAGGAACACACAAAAATGCGGTTCCAGCTGGCTTGTCATCAGGGGGGTGGGTTGTAGCCTAATATGCAAATGAGTTCCTTCTGGGCTTTCTCTATAAAAACCCTGTATGAAACAATGGTGATGTTAAGGGTGTGTGACCTAATATGCAAATGAGTTTCTGCTGAGCTTTTTCTACAAAAAAAAAAGCCCTGCTGTTGCCCACCACAGCTCTGAGTGATTGCAGAAGATCCAGGCTGGAAAACTCCTGGAGGTTTGGGAGTGCAGCCTGGGGAAGACAGGGACCTCAAGGAAGTACAATGGCCTGTGCGCTGGTACATCACATTCAAGTACAACTGGGATATGTTTTAATGTAATCCTTATTATGCAACCATGATTTTTAAAAAGCAAATTGAAAGCAGGAGAAGCTGCACTGAAAGTTCTGCTTGAAATATACCTGAAAAGAGAAGAACTTTAAAAAAATTCCTTCAGATGTTCTGCTGGTCAAAGCCCAACAAAACAGCGGGAAATTCTTTGCATCCGATCTTCTGTTCTGCTAGACTTTTTTTTTTTTTAAATCAGTTCTGAATGCCATTAAGAATTACTGTTTTGGCAACCGCAAAGAGCAACAGAGAGAGCTTGACCTTGCTTAACAGCTGTATGGAAATGTTTTGTTATATTTCACCTTGTACCCTCTTGGCCCTGGACTTTGCATTGAGTTCAGAGATAGGGCAGATGGTCTTATGCTTACTAATACAAGCACAGCATCTATTTTCTGAATCACTTAAGCTCTCCTACAGTACAGATATTGTTACAGTTAGATAAACATAAAACATTATTTGATTTTTTTTTAAACCATGATTTTCTTTCTTCTTATGGATGCCCGGGAATATGTGGTCTGACTGCTCTTTTAATGTATTTATTTTGAGTCTTTCAGCTTCATTTTTCTCTGCACAAGGTACGCTGGTAAGTGATTTACAAAGAAACATAAAAATATAATTCACAGCGCCATCCAAAGCAGACCAATGCACAGGGCTTACTTTGTATCAGGAGCTCCTTTGCATATTAGGCCACACACCCCTGGTGTAGCCAATCCTCCAAGAGCTTACAGTAGGCCCTGTACGAAGAGCCCTGTAAGCTCTTGGAGGATTGCAGCTCAGCATCTACCTTAAAATGCTTCTGGTATTATTGTCATAATAAAACCTCTAAATGCAAAGGAGCTTCTGCTACAAAGTGAGCCCTGCCTACACATATGCACTTTAGGGTTGCCAAATGTCCCCTGGCTATTGGCAGGCGGTTGGGGGCTTAGTAGGCTTCCCAATCCCCAGGTTCCAGAGGGGGATCCCCTGGTTTTACAGGCTTCCCCCCTCCCCCAGCCAGCTGGCCGGTGGGGAAAGCCCCGCCCCCACAACCATCATGCACCTCCATGAACAATTCCCATAGGGAATGATGGGGAATTGATTCACGGGTATCGGGGGCTCTGGGGGGGCTGTTTTTTGAGGTAGATGCACCAAATTTTCAGTATAGCATCTAGTGCCTCTCCCCAAAATACCTCCCAAGTTTCAAAAAGATTGGACCAGGGGGTCCAATTCTATGAACCCCAAAAGAAGGTGCCCCTATCCTTCATAATTTCCTATGGAAGGAAGGCATTTAAAAAGATGTGCAGTCCCTTTAAATGTGATGGCCCGAACTCCCTTGAAGTTCAATTATGCTTGTCACACCCTTGCTTTTGGCTTCACCCCAATGTCTCCTGGCTCCACCCCCAAAGTCTCCTGGCTCCACCCCCAAAGTCCCCAGATATTTCTTGAATTGGACTTGGCAACCCTAGGGCTTAGTGTTGCCAGATCCAGCCTGGGAAATTCCTGGAGATGTGGGGGTGGAGCCTGGGGAGGACAGGGACCTCAAAGAGGCACAATGTCATACAGTCCACCTTCCAAAGCATCCATTTTCTCCAGGGGAACTGGTCTTTGTAGTCTGGAGATGAGCTGTAATTCTGGAGAGGGGGATCCTCAGGTCTGGCATCCCTAACTGGAGGCTGGCATGCCTAACTTCAATGGACTTCAGAGAGGATGCAGCTCTGCTTAGGATGGCACTGCTAGACTGCCAACCAATAACAGATGGCACTGCTAGACTGCCAACCAATAACACTTCCAGCTCTTGCACTGATTGTGGATTCACTGGGTAGGCTCAGCACCAAAGGCCTGGGTTCGCATATCATTGCCATCCTCCAAGTGGGTGGTGCAGAACAAACCTCATTTTGGGCAGAGCTCACGGGAGTGGAGTTCTGGAACCTCTAAATTCTTTCTTTCTTTCTTTCTTTCTTTCTTTCTTTCTTTCTTTCTTTCTTTCTTTCTTTCTTTCTTTCTTTCTTTCTTTCTTTCTTTCTTTCTTTCTTTCTTTCTTTCTTTCTTTCTTTCTCCACCTACCCAAATACTTTCGTCTAGGCTCCGTTGTTCAAATCCCCTGTGAGAATTTTGATGAACTCGGTAAGATTTGACAAAAAGTGCGAAAATAACCCAAATATATAAAGCAGGCAGATGGAAATCTTCATCATGCCACTGTGGCCACATAGGAGACAGTAATTTTAAAAATATGATGGGAGTAATGTTTTATTATGACAATAATTCCACCTCTTTTTCTACAAAATGACCCCTGGTGCAGAATACCAAAGGTATCACAACCCCAAATAATGAAATGTACTGAAACAATTTAATAATAAATTTCATTCAAAATAGTTTGTGAATGCTGGTTGGTATGGAACTATTCTTATTAGGGGAGTCCCAACTTTGACAAAGTGCGGAGTGAAATAAGCCACCAGTTGACTGCTTGTTAGATGGGACTACAGATGTATCCTAAAGAAGTACTACGGAGATGGTATTCTAACATGTCTTGCGAGATCTGCTTGAAATATACCTGAAAAGACACAGATTTAAAAAAATTCCTACAGAAGTTCCACTTGTCAAAGCCCAACAAAACTGTGGGGAATTCTTTGCATCTGATCTTCTGTTCTTCTAGGCTTTTTAAAAAATCAGTTCTGCAAATTACTTAAGATTTACTGTTTTGGCAACAGGAAAGAGCAATAGAGAGAGGCACACGTTGTACAGCATAGCTTGGCCTTCCGGGGAAGGGGCTGGGCAGGGTGCACGGCACATTTGTTTGCCTGAGAGGCATTCAGAGCAGGGGGCGGCATGAAAGGGGATGGGGAGGGGGTGCCCCCCGTGCCTGTGGCCAGGTGGCACCCTAGGTGGCCACCTACCTGGCCTACTCCTACATGCTGCCCCTAGCGGGGCTGACAGAGCTCTGACGGCAACTCTCTTGAGCAGAACAGCTCTGCAAGAACTTGTGACTGACTCAAGGTCACATTAGCAGGTGCATGTGGAGGAGTGGGGAATCAAACCCGGTTCTCCCAGATAAGAGTCTGTGCACATAAACCCCCATCTCTTTACATGTGAATGGAAGGTTGCCTGTCTTTTTTTTTTCTTATTAGGCTAATAACTGCTTGGAGATGCAGTATTTGGAGCAGGGAAACAGCATGGCCCTTGTGACTTGAAATGTGAGGATCTGATAGAATAGTGAGGGGATTGGAGAAGAAACTGACATCACTCTGATGTTATGCTGTCATTTGTCCCGTGAACTGGTAAGTGATGTCATAGCATTGGGGCAATGCTCTTGGATTCCACTGAAACTCTGGGAGCATTGCCTAGTGCAATGATGACACTTCCAGGTTTATTCCAGAAGTGACATTGTGGCAATGGAGTGACATCAGTTAACACTGGTCCATGGTATACATAAAACTCTAATCCAAAACCACATTTCAATGAAATCAACTTTTTTCATTGTACAGAAATGACAGGAAAGGAGGTTGAATAAAGGAGTCACTCTGTGTGTGTGTGTGTGTTGGGGGAGGTATTTGTGAATTACCTGCATTGTGTAGGGGGTTGGACTAGATGACCCTAGAGGTACCTTCCAGCTCTATGATTCTGTGATTCCAGCTTTCACATCTATACATAGTAATGGGGATACTATGGCATGCATTTATTTGATATTGGTTGCCAGTGCCATGACACTTATGAAATCTTTTCTAGCTCCTTCAGGGCTGCTCTTCCCAGTCTCAATCTCCTTCTGATTTCTTGGTTGCAGTCTCCCTTTTGGTTCACGATGGAGCCAAGGAATAGAAAATCTTGACCAATTTTAATTTCTTCATTGTTAGCCTTCAAATATAATTCCCCAGTAGTCATTTCTTCTTCTTCTTCTTCTTCTTCTTCTTCTTCTTCTTCTTCTTCTTCTTCTTCTTCTTCTTCTTCTTCTTCTTCTTCTTCTGTTTGTGTGCACCTGAAAGTCATGGTAACTTCTGGTGACTGAGCCCTACTGGGGGCTTGGAGGATATTCAGAGAGGTGGCTGAATAAAGCCTGCCCATGTCCTCCTGACTCCTGGTATTTCAAGGAGGTCTCCCATCCAGAGTCAACCTTGCTTAGGTTCCAAGATCTGACATCTGAGAACAATCCTTTTTGGCAGGTACATCAGCTAACTCTTCTGGTTGGAATACCCAGGGCTTTTTTGGTAGCAGGAATTCCTTTGCATATTAGGCCACACCCCTCTTATGTAGCCAATCCTTCAAGAACTTACAGGGTTCTTAGCACAGGGTCTACTGTAAGCTCTTAGAGGCCTGGCTACATCAGGGGTGTGTGGCCTAATATACAAAGGAGTTCCTGCTACAAAAAAGCCCTGGGAATATCCTTAGATCTCCTGCTAACTCACTGGTCGTTTTCGCACTCACCTTAATCAGCAGTGACGACCCTCTTCACCACGCAGGATCTGTGCGGATTTCGCACTAATTGCCGCGGAGCACCCAGAAGAGCCGGAAAGTCCCGGCGCTTTTGCGGCACAAACGGAAACCGCCCAAAACCAGTTTCCGTTTGCGCCGCAAAAGCGCTGGGTCTTTCCGGCTCTTCTGGGTGCTCCGCGGCAATTAGTGCGAAATCCGCGCAGATCCTGCGCGGTGAAGAGGGTCGTCGCTGCTGATTAAGGTGAGTGCGAAAACGACCACTGTGTTCTCTTACTTCTCATTGCTATGGCTACCTCACCCAACTGTAAAAAGCTGACTGCATGAACTTCAGAAGCCACAACAGACATTTCTGAATGTATCTGGAAACGATTGACTGTAATTTTGGCAATCCATTCTGGAATCTTTAAAAAAGAAAAGAAAAAGATGATTCAGTTCAAATTTCCCTTTGTTAATATCAAAGTCCCCCTAAAAAGGTAAAGGTAGTCCCCTGTGCAAGCACCAGTCGTTTTTCACACCTATTTGCCTGGACCCTTTTTAGTTGGAGATGCCGGGGATTGAACCTGGGACCTTCTGCTTACCTAGCAGATGCTCCACCACTGAGCCACCATCCCTCCCAAAGATAAAGGTAGTCCCCTGTGCAAGCACCAGTCGATTCCAACTCTGGGGTGATGTCGCATCACAACGTTTTCACGGCAGACTTTTTTAATGGGGTGGTTTGCCATTGCCTTCCCCAGTCATCTACACTTTCCCCCCAGCAAGCTGGGTACTCATTTTACCGACCTCGGAAGGATGGAAGGCTGAGTCAACCTTGACAATATGTGGGCACATCTTTTACAGTTATAAGCAGTACATGCATACATGCTTGTGTAAAGTGCCATTAAGATGACCCCACAGGAAAAGGGGTTTCAGTGTAAAGTCAAAGCAGATAGAAGGGACGGTGGCTCAGTGGTAGAGCATCTGCTTGGGAAGCAGAAGGTCCCAGGTTCAATCCCTGGCATCTCCAAAAAAGGGTCCAGGTAAATAGGTGTGAAAAACCTCAGCTTGAGACCCTGGAGAGCCGCTGTCAGTCTGAGAAGACAATACTGACTTTGATGGACCAAGGGTCTGATTCGGTATAAGGCAGCTTCATATGTTCAGAATAGCACTGAAAAACATTGGAGAACCTAATGATTCTGTCTTAGCTCTGAACTTTGAGTCTGTGTAAGAAATTATTGAAATTGGGTTCCATTTTAACAGCCGGATTAACTGAAGACCAGTATTGAAACGTCTTGAAATCTAGAGGAGACGTCTTATGAAGGCTGTAAGGATTTCCTGGACCCTCCATCTGAAAGAATTTCACAAGAAGTTATGGACTGCATTATGAACTTTGTTTATCGGAGGAAGGATTTCTGAAAATCCCTCTATTGGAAAGTATTGGACCTAATTGTTGCTTGTTAATCATTTGTAATTTTTTTCTGGAGGGAAGTAAATTGGAAATTGATATTTGTATACACTGGTTTAAAGTTGTATATAGGATAAATCATATATAAGGAATGAAGTATACTCATTGTTTTTCAGTGGTATTCTATCTGCATTAAGTTGACCCCAGCAAAGGGTTTTCAGGTAAATGAGAAGCAGAAGTGGTTGGACATTGCCTTCCTCTGCAGTTTATCTCTTGTTGGTCTCCCATCCAAATAGCAGCTCTGTTTTGTTTCTGAGATCTGATGAGATCAGGCTATACCATGTAGCCTTCCCTCCCTCCCTCCCATCCATACGTACATACATATATGCATACATATACATGCTAGCAGTAACTTACTCCTTTCACTGAATAAAAGTTAGAAATGATTTCTCTTTGAAATTATGAGTTACCTTAATGCATTATAACATTATTTCTTGGTAACAACAGCAACCAGTTTAGGTATGACATGATAATAGTTTAGAAAATGAAGACATTACTAGTATAATCTTTCTTTTGGTGTCTTTTCTTGGGATGCATTGCTATGTCAGATTCCCTGAGAAGGCAGCATGGAACTTTTGCAAACAAACACACAAACAGATAAATAAATAAAATGCAACAAGAACACATTGCAGAAAATGTTCCTTGAAAGAACAGTTATTTCAGTAATCAAAAAGACAGGCAGTTTCCAGTGCCATAAAAACTCCCATTGTTTTTTACATAATAATAATGACAATAATAGGGAAAGAATGAGTCACAGGAAATAAAAAGCTCAGAGCAACAATTCTACACCATTCCTTCCAGACACATTTCATTTGGGATAATATCTATTAATTCAGCTGCTCCTTTGTGAATCCATGAAGCTGAATTGTAACCAGCCAGATTAAAGTTTGAGTCCAGTCAGGGGCACCTTTAAGACCAACAAAGTTTTATTCTGGGTGTAAGCTTTTATGTGCATGCACATTTCTTCAGATACAGTCTAAAGAAGTGTGCATGCACATAAAAGCTTAAACCCAGGGTTTGTTTGTTTTTTACCAAGAATGTACAGGAACACAGTTCCAGCTGGCTTGGTGTCAGGGGTGTGGCCTAATATGCAAATGAGTTACTGCTGGGCTTTTTCTACAAAAAAAGAGCCCTACTTATACCCAGAGTAAAACTGTGTTGATCTTAAAGGTACCACTGGACTCAAACTTGGTTCTGCTGCTTGAGACCAACACATCCTTACATTTACAAATCTTTTCTAGCACCTTCACGGCTGCCCCTCCCAGTCTCAATCTCTTGAATCAACCTACCTGAATCAACCAGCCAAATTGTCAGCCCATCTAGCCCAGTATTACCTAGTCAGACTGACAGCAGTTCTTCGGGCCTCACAATATTTTATGATTCGGCCTGCCATTCTGGCAGCAGTTTTGTGATTGGCCCCTCCATCTTTGCTGCCATTTTGTGGTGATGTCCTCTTTCTTTTTTAAAATTCAGAGGAGTCTGAAGGCTCAACAAATTGGATACCTCTGTTCTCAGACAGAGAAAATTACTCCTTAAGTGATAACAGACAGGTGGTTTAAGTCACCCCAGGGACGGAATGCAGGCGAATCAAAAAAGCGCATAAAAAAACACATTTGCCTCCTGTCCCCATCTGGGGCCAGATGGAAGCCACCTCAGAAAGGGTCTTACTTATGTGGTGCCTAAATTCTGAGGTGGCTTCGAGGCCTGGGGAGTAGACGAGAGGTGCACGAGCACTCCGGAAGCTCCTCTGAGGCATACGCAGCCTGTCCCTGTTCCAGGAGCGGGTCTTGGGCCATCTGGAGGCTTCTGGTTCGCTCCTTTTCTGGCCAGCTCTCTTTGGGGTGGTTTCATGCCACCCCGAGCTGTCTGTCTGTAATCACCCCCTGAGATCCTTATAGCTGGAGATCCCACTGATTGAGTCAAGGGCCTTCTGTATGCAAAGCTTATGTTCCATCACTGATCCACTAGGGTTGACAGCTCTGGGTTAGGAAATTCCTGGAGGTCTAGGGGAGAGCTTGGGGAGGAGAGGGACCTCAGTGAAACATAATACCATATAGTCCACCCACACTCCATAGCAGCCATTTTCTCTAACACATCTGAATGTGGAAATCAGCTGTAGTCTGGACATCAGTTGTGCTTCCAGGAGAGTTCCAGGCTCCATCTAGCCACATCCCACCACCCTCCCCCTTTTGTGCAAAATCCTTACTGGGCTAAACAAGAGATGTGGCTGATCTTCTAGAAATTGCTGTTTGGGTGAAGATCAGATCTGGAACACTCTTTAAAAAGCAGTGCAGATGTAGGGAATCCTGATCCCAGCCAGTCATATTTGAACATATGAACATATGAAACTGCCTTATACTGAATCAGACCCTCGGTCCATCAGTCAGTATTGTCTACTCAGACTGGCAGCAGCTCTCCAGGGTCCCAAGCTGAGGTTTTTCACACCTATTTGCCTGGACCCTTTTTAGTTGGAGATGCCAGGGATTGAACCTGGGACCTTCTGCTTACCTAGCAGATGCTCCACCACTGAGCCACCATCCCTCCCAAAGGGAGCTTCTGCTTACCTAGCAGATGCTCCCCCCCTGTGCAAATACCAGTCGTTTCCAACTCTGGGGTGATGTCGCATCACAATGTTTTCACGGCAGACTTTTTTATGGGGTGGTTTGCCATTGCCTTCCCCAGTCATCTACACTTTCCCCCCAGCAAGCTGGGTACTCATTTTACCGACCTTGGAAGGATGGAAGGCTAAGTCAACCTTGAGCCAGCTACCTGAACCCAGCTTCTACTGGGATTGAACTCAGGTCGTGAGCAGAGAGTTCAGACCACAGTACTGCAGCTTTAGCACTCTGTGCCACAGGGGTCCTACATATTTAAAAACAAGGAGTTTTTAACAAATTGGGCTATGGGGAACAGAGAGCTATCCTTATTACTCTCACCTTGGGAAATTTGGGATATCAGCTATGCTTGGAAACAAGAGCCAACATAGCAGTCATTGAAGTATCAGGCTCGGAGATGGAAGATTCTGCCACAGAAACTTGCTGGTAATCTTTGGGCCAGTCTCATTCTCTCTCTCTCTCTCTCTCTCTCTCTCTCTCTCTCTCTCTCTCTCTCTCTCTCTCTCTCTCTCTCTTCTCTCTCTCCCCTACCCAACAGGCTTGTTGGGAGGATAAAATGGAGGAGGGAAACATGTTGAATGTTGCTTTGGGTCCACACAGGGGAGAAAAGCAGGGTACAACCATTGTGCTATAAGATAACCTGTGTGGGGCAACATGTGTTTAATCCCATCTCTTTTGTGCTCTACTTTTTGCACAACACTCTCCTCAGAAGTGCATTTATAGCTTTCATCATGTCTATCAGCTATGAGAGAAGAATGGTGAGGGAAGGTGTGTTTTCTTACCACATGTAAAGAAGTGGATTTGGGGATGTGTACTGTCCAAGCAAGCTAATACAGGGAATGACAGAACAGAAATCTCAAACTAAATGACAATGAAGACTTTGAGGGGCCCCACTTGATAGGTTCTATAACTAGGACTATTTGAGAAATCATGGCTGAGAACAGATGGGCATTTTGGGGTGGCTGGGAGTCATCCCCAATTGGAACGGTGTAAAAGAGCCATTCGGGAGCCTCCACACACTCACCTGCAAGCTGCCCACCTCCGGTTCGTCAGGCAGCTTGGCCCCTTCGCACAGGAAGGTGACTGGGAAGCCGGATTCCTCTTTGATCCCCCTCGGGGGAAGCGCTGATGTGCATGAGTGCTCTCATTGGGTTCTTAAACAACCCCCCCCCCCAGAAACAGCTTCAGATGGCTTGGAAGTTCCACACCGCCAAGCCGCCTCACTTGCACCCCTCCCCTTCCAGGCGGCGGGGAGGCGACTACCAGCCGGCTCAAACATTTGCAACCACTTCCAAAGTGGTTGCTTTTTGAGCTGGGTGGAGTGGCCAGAAGGATGGGGTGAGTGCAGGCTGGGAATGCCTGGCAGATGTTTCTGTGTGGAGGGATTATTTGGGCCAACTTCAGAGGCATCTCTGAGTCGGCCCATAATGCCGGTCTGTAATCATCCCATATAAGTCTTTACCTATGGCAGGGTTTCCCAAACTCCCCCCCTTCTCCTTCGTGGTCCACTAAAATTTGGGGGTGCAGTCAGGAGACTTTGGGGGTAGAGCCAGGAGACAGGAAATGATGTACAAACAAGCCCAAAACTCTTGCAATATTTTGTTTAGGAAAGATAGGAGAATAGTGCAATGCAATTGTAAAAAAAAAACATTAAGAAAAAGCACAAGGACCACACAACAGAAAACTAAAAATATAAAATGCTCTCAGCCTGGGAAAACATGAAATGGCAGGGCATTTAAAGCTTCTCCCTCCACCAGGTCTACTCAGATTGGTAATGGCAAGGAAGGAAGAAGGTAGGGAAGGAAGGAAGGAAGTCAGGGGAAAAGACTGACTGACAGAAAGAGAGAGAGAGAGAGAGGAAGGAAAAAAGACAGAAAAAGACTGACTGACAGAAGGAAGGAAAAGGGTGAAAGGAAGGAAAGAGTGAAAGAAAGGACACTTTCGCTGGGAAATCCAGCCACGGAGCCCTCAATGCTGGGCTGTGGGGCCTCCAGTCCCCTGGCCACCCCTCCCCCTGCCATCCTCTGCATCGCGCCTCCACCCCCCCAGTCGTAAGCCTCTGGCAGGTCAGTTTCATGCTGCACAAAGCCCTTCCTCCCCACCCCACCCCACCCGACGGCCCAATCGCTCAGAAATCGGCACAGAGCTCATTCCACACCAGGCCAAGCCAGCGGCAGCTCAAACAGACCGCGGCCGAAAAGGGTGGGAAAGAAGTGCCAGGGAGGGAGGAGCCAAGCACCTTTTCAAGCCACTGGCTTGACCCAGTGTGGAATGAGCTCTGCGCCGATTTCTGAGCAATCGGGCAAGGGGGGGGGGAAGGGCTTTGTGGAGCATGAAACTGACCTGCCTGAGGTGGGGAAGGGAGAGAGAAGGAGGCGTGTGACCCGGGGGAGGGAGGCGCGATGCAGGGGGAGGGGCGGTCAGGTGATTGGAGGCCCCACGGACCGGCATTGAGGGCTCCGCGGCCTGGTGCCGGGTCACAACCCAGGCTTTGGGAAACGCCAACCTATGACATTTGTAAAATCTCAAATGGCAGGTTGTTTTTCTTTACTTTTCTTTTTAAAAAGAATTATGGGTATTGTTTAATAGGGATCATCTCTGCTCTGTGGCTGGTCTGAATTCCTTTTGCCTTGAGCAAATTGTTTATTATTTTGCAGTTAAAATGCAATCCTTTTGGAACACATTTTCTGTCTCCATAGGGGTAGACAAATATTTTGAGAGGGCAAATGCCAATTTTTTTTTTTGAGCTCAAATTTTGGGCCACTTGCAGAGATATTGAGGAAACTTTGCCATTTTGCAATTATGAATCTTTTGCATCGTTTTGCCTTCTCAGCAATTCTTCTTCTTCATGTTTGTGTGTGCCCATGCTTGTAGTCATAGCGACCTCTGGCAAACTTTGGCCAGCTATACCCAGAGCCTGTTAGAATTTTGAAGACTTCCGGTGAGTTTTGAAGACTTCTGGTGATTTTTCACTGTGTCATGTGGGAGACATATTATTGAACCACCAAGGATAAAATGAGAACACACGGGCAAAAGGAAAAAACCCAGCAAGATAGTGGAGAAAGGTGAAACAATATGAGCAATAAATCCAGAAATGTTAAAATTATTCTCCCTGTCTCTTTAACATCATAGGGATAAGTTTTAGCTCTAGGGATAGAGGATGACATTTAAATGACTTTCTGTTATGTATTGGACTGAATGCGTGGTGGGAAACTTTTGTGGGCAACCGAGCAACAGTGGGAACGCTAACCGTGCAATACTTCCATTTGAGATCTGGATTCCTTTAAAGTAACCAATGAGCGGTCAAGGCACGAAACCTGACTGCCATGATTTGGTACGGGAAGTTGGGGGGTGGTTCTTATGCATGTTCATAAGCGGGACCTCAGCCCCGCCATGTTGTCTTAGTATGTAGTTACCAATAAAGCCAGTTCTGTGTGAACTCAAATGCATCGAACCTAGTATTTAACACTTTTGTTTTCTTTTCCTTACATTTTGTTAGTCAGCTGTTGCTCAACCTTTGGTGTCTTTTTTGTACCCAATTTTATTTGGATAATATGAAAATATATAAAGCCTAGTTCAACTCTTATATACCAAGATGCAAAGGAGGGTAGGGAACCTGCTTAGGTTCAACACCTTCTGCACATGCAGTGCAGCTAGAAGACGACAATGGCCATTTTCCCACAGACCTTACCACGGAGCGATGTCCCTCTTCACCGCACAGCGTCTGCGCGGATTTCCCACCAACTGCTCCACATAACCAGGAAGAGCCGCGGCTTTTGCGTCGCTAACGTAAACTGGGTTTTAGCGGTTTACATCTGCGACGCAAAAGGTCTGGCACTTCCTGGTTCTGCGGAGCAGTTGGTGGGAAATCCGCGCAGACGCTGCACGGTGAAGAGGGACGTCTCTCTGCGGTAAGCTCTGTGGAAAAACAGCCAATGTTTTTACACCCTCCTTTCCTCTGCCTTAAGGAGTCTCGAAGCAGCTTACAATCGCCTACCCTTCCTCTCCCCACAACAGGGACCTTGTGAGGGAGGTGGGGCTGAGAGAGTTCTGAGAGAACTATGACTGGCCCAAGGTCACCCAGCAGGCTTCATGTGGAGGAGGAGTGGAGAATCAAACCTGGGTCCTCCAGATCAGTGACTCCCAACCTTTTTGGCACCAGGGACCAGTTTTGTGGAAGGCGGTTTTTCCATGGACCAGTGTGTGTGTGGGTGTGGGGTGTGGGGTGGAAATGGGATTTTTGCCACCCCAGGCTGCCCCCCACCCTGTCCCTGCCCCCCATGGGGGGTCTTTAAATGAGGGGGGGAGACTGGGGCTGCTTCTTCTGCCTCCCCACCAGGAGGCCAGGTGGCAGAAGCAGCCAATCTGCCTTTCCCTCCCATTTAAAGACCCCTGCCAATCAGCTGATCAGTGGGGGCCTATAAATGAGGGGTAGGAAGGTGGCAGCAGTGCTGACCCTTTGGCCCAGTGCAGCCTCACTCGGAAGCTGCCTCCTCTGCAAGGCTGCTTCTTTCATCTGCCTGGATCTCAGGCAGGCAGAAGGGGCAGTGGGGCTACTCTGCCTTGTTCCAAGGCTGCCTCCCCTGCACTGTCTCTTTCGTCTGCCCGGTTGCTAATGGGCCACGAACCAGTACTGGTCCATGGCCCAGGGGTTGGGGGCCCCTGCTTCAGATTATAGTCCACTGCTCTTATCCACTACACCACTCTGATTCTCTTGAATGTTTCGGTTGGATATAGGAAACTTAAATAGGGGCAATGAAGTCCAGTTTATGAAACAAATTCACCTTTGATCTGGTATTAGCTATAAAAGATAATCCTATTTATGCTGGGGTGGGGGTAAAGGGGCAAGCTCAATGAGGTCTATCAGCTTGGGACCTGTGTTAACTGAACAAATGCCACCCCTTCCATGACAGGAACAAGTACCTTCATGGCCCATTTTACCACAAGAATCAAAAAGTTCTGGGGGTGTCCTTGAATACTTTAACCAAATGTGGGGCCAATTGCATGTGTACTGAACACTGGCTCTCAAGTACATGAAAAATGTTTGTTTGAAATGGAAACCAACTTTGAAACAAATGAGCTGTTTTCCTGACAGTCAGTCTTGTACCCATTCCTTTTTAAAAAAACGTTTATTTCCAGTTATTTCATAAAGGATATATTGTTTTCACACAGTTTTATGCTTTCTTCCAACTGTTATTCCTGTTTTGTTCTTCATTCCAGGTTTTATTTTTTGACTCCGGGGACAAATCATATTAAAACTTTATTTTTAAAAAATCCTTCTCTGTCAATTTTCTTCAATTAATGGTCCAAACATTTCTAGCCCCCTTGAGTACCTTCTCTAAGCAGCACACTTTGTTTAGGTCAAGAATTGGACAGTTCTGCCAATGAGCCATTGTCGCTGGATCCACTGTTGGTGTTTGTTCTTCACACACGCCGAGAAGCCTGAGGGAACTTCTTGTACAAAGCTTCTGGTAATGGCTTCTCTCTTCCACATCCACATTTTTATGCCTTTGTTCATCCAGTCATAAACATCTCCTTCTGGATATTTTTGATGTTATATTTCCATAATTTTGTTGTACAGGTCTGTATTTTTTTTAAAAAAGAAATGTTTATTTCCAAAATCCCCACTGCTGATTAAGAATTTGTAATATTTCTTTTCATAAGAACACAGGATGTTGGCAGTTTCTGTTTGTTTGCTGCTCACCCCTTGTCTCTTGGCTCGTGCGTTGTTGAAGGTTTAACAAGGGAGAGCTGGAAGAATAATTTTCTTTCCATGTTTCACCGCCTTGCTCAGATTGGATCCAAGTTCTGTCAAACAGTTGCAGGATATAGACATTTTCTTTACACACATAGAATGGAGTATTTATTTACTTATGTATTTAGTTACCTCACTTATGCCCTGCCTTTCTTCTCAATGGGGAATCCAAAGTGTCCCTGTAAGAATGTAAGAGAAGCACTGCTGGCTTATACCTTTCTCCTTATACTGCCACAGTGGATAGGGCTAGAAACTTACTTTTAAAAAAAATGAAATCTAGGCATTCAGAAGAATTATTAGTTCATATAGCAGATTTAATAGTCAAGACCAGGGGTGGCCAAACTGTGGCTCAGGAGCCTCATGCGGCTCTTTCACACATATTATGTGGCTCTTGAAGTCCCCACCACTCCATTGGCCAGTTTGCAGGAGGCATAGAAATCTCCAAGCCCAGCCAAGTGGAGACTTGGATAATTCATTTAAAGTTGCTCTCTTTCAACCTCTCCCTCCCCCATTCTCCCTCCCTTCCTTCCTTCCTTTCTTTCTTTCTTTCTTTCTTTCTTTCTTTCTTTCTTTCTTTCTTTCTTTCTTTCTTTCTTTCTTTCTTTCTTTCTTTCTTTCTTTCTTTCTTTCTTTCTTTCTTTCTTTCTTGTTCACATCTTGCAGCTCTCAAACATCTGATATTTATTTTATATGGCTCTTGTGTTAAGCAAGTTCGGCCACCCCTGGTCAAGACAGTTCTGATCTTTTCAAAGCTTGGAAGTTAAGCCAGGTTGGCACTTGGATGGGAGTCCACCAAGGAAGATTGGGGCTACTATGCCCAGTAAGGCAATGACATACCATCTCTGCTCATCCTCACCTTGAAAACCCCACAGGGTAGAACTTCATGGGGTTGCCATGAGTCGGTTGCAACTTGACAATACACTTTAAAGCAGCAAGCAATCACTCAATATTGGAAAGACCCTAAAGTCCCTTCCATTGAGGTCTGGCTCATTAAAACTTGGGACCATATTATTACGGACAAGATCTCTTCATGTCTGAACCACACTGATCCATACTTGGGATATCAGCATTTTGTCATTAAGTTGTTCCCAATTTTAGAAAACCCCCCAATAATGATCTGGTTTACATAAACTCCTTCAACAAACGTAAGGTCTGTAAAGAAAGCTTGCTTTTGTAAACCGTTTTGTAAACCAGTTTGGTGTAGTGGTTAAGTGAGTGGACTCTTATCTGGGAGAACCGGGTTTGATTCCCAACTCCTCCACTTGCACCTGCTGGAATGGCCTTGGGTAAGCCATAGCTCTGGCAGAGGTTGTCCTTGAAAGGGCAGCTGCTGTGAGAGTCCTCTCAGCCCCACCCACCTCACAGGGTGTCTGTTGTGGGGGGAGAAGATATAGGAGATTGTAAGCCGCTCTTTGTCTCTGATTCAGAGAGAAGGGCGGGGTATAAATCTGCAATTCTTCTTCTTCTTCTTCTTCTTAAGGCATCTTGCTACTTGATTTAACCATTATTCCTGGCAATACAAGATACAGTTTATGTTTCTATCCAGTGCTCCTTAGGGTATTAATAGTTACTATGGTTTTTGTCTTGCTTTATTTATTGTAACTGTAATCCGATAATGTTTCAATATGATATGTTCTACCGTCCCCTTCCCTCCTCACTTTTATATGTAATGATGATTTGTTTTTGTTTGTTTTTGATGGTGGGCAGGGGTCACTTTGTAGAAAAATAGGTGGTGGAGCTCATCCAGTGATTGTTAAGCAGCTGCACCTACTATTCAATGGACAAGGTGGGGAGGAGGGGGAACCCTCAGAAAGGTTCAGGAGCTGCACTTCTGTAAGCTCCTGCTGAATCCGTGGCCTGATGGTGGGTTCTTTTTCTTTTAGTACATTCATTATACTGTACATAAAACCTAATAAAATTGTTTATACATAAAATACACTTTACTTATTAGATCATGGCAAGAGATAATTATAATGTTATTATTTTATAGGATAATAGCAAATACCAATTGTTTTGGTTGCCTGTGGCATTCCAGATTCGCTGCAAGGTGCTGGTTATTACCTTTAAAGCCCTATATGGCCTGGGACCCATCTACCTTTGGGACCACCTTTCCCCATACATACCCCAGAGAGCACTACATTCAGGGTCTCAAAATCTCCTTCAGATCCCTGGACCAGAAGAAGTTCGATTATCCACTACCAGAGCCGAGCATTCTCGGTAATAGCCCTCGCTTTGTGGAATGCCTTCCCTAAAAACAACAGGGCCCTGTGGGACCTGCTAGAGTTCTGCAGGGCCTGTACGACTGAATTATTCAAACTTGCCTTCAACGGTTAGGGAGAGGTGGCTATTACCTTACAGCACCGACAATGCCACTGAACTAATATAGTGGAAATTAGGAACTTGCCATCTTGAACATGAATGGATTGATGATTGTCAAAATGTATGTAAATGTTTTATTATATATTTTATTTTTTAGTATGCTATGTTTGTTAATTGTTAATGTTTTTAACCGTTCTTAGCCACCCTGAGCCCATTAGAGAAGGGCGGGATATACGGTAAATCGGATAAATAAATAAATAAATTTTAAAGAACCCCTCTAAAAGCCCACTGGTGGTGCAGCAGGGAAAATGTCAGCACTGAGGGGCTAAAAAAGAAAATGTTGTACAGGACCTTAAAAACACCCCCTGCCTCATCTAGACAGCTTGCTAGCATACTTAAACGTCATCCTTTCTGGAAAGAACATACCAAACAGGGCAAGGGAAGCCTGGGAAATGGATGATTAGAGAATAACATCTTGTGGATGCCAAGCCAAAATCCTGCAGCAGTTTAGAAGCAATGGCAGAGAAAATCCTTCATTTGGATCCAGCCTAAGTGAGCAACCATTCCACCCATTTTGGTAGCAATACTTGTGTGTGTGTTTTAAGCATCTTCAAGTTGCTTCTGACTCATGACAACCCTATGAATTAATTAACTCCATCCAGGGCTTTTTTTTCCTTTGCATATTAAGCCACACACCCCTGATGTAGCCAATCCTCCTGGAGCTTACAGGGCTCTTAGTACAGGGCCTACTATAAGCTCCAGGAGGATTGGCTACATCTCCAAAACAGCCTTGCTCAGATCTTACAAATTGAAGACCATGGCTTTCTTGATGGAATCCGTTCATCTCATGTTGGGCTTTCCTCTTTTCCTGCTACCTTCAGCTCTTCCTAGCATTGTTGTCTTTTCCAGTGAGTCTTGTCTTCTCATAACGTAACCAAAGTATGATAGCCTCAGTTTAGTCAGTTTAGCTTCTAGGGAGAGTTCAGCTTGATTTTGTCTAGAAGCAATTCTTAGACAATTCAAATGAGCAAATCACAAGTTATAGTATTGTGGTGCTGTGGTGTGGCTAGAGCAGCAGATTAGGAAGGACTGGGTGCAGGTCCCTTCTCACCCATGGATGGTGCTCCTGGTGGCTTTGGGTCAGTCTCTCAGTGGCTGCTAACAGACGGGCAGTTTGGACGACGAGGAGGCGACTGGTGTGCTGCTCAAATATTTGCTACCACTTTGACAGTGGTAGGTAGCGTTTTGAGCCACTCTGGGGCCGCGGGAGGACAGGGTGAGTATGGGATGGGGACAGGTGACAGATGTTTGTGTGTGGAAGGAATTTTTGGGTCAATTTCAGAGCCGTCTCTGAGTCAGCCCAAAGTGCCGGTCTGTAATCACCCAGTCTAACCTACATTTGTTCAGGTTTTATTAGCTGGTTTCCACCAAAGAATCCTGGGAATAGCATTTTGGGGAGTATGCTCAGAATCCTCTACATCAGATGACAATCTCAAGTGAGGATTATGGTCTGTGCAGGCTGCCATTAGTTTTCCACATTGTCTCAAACCGACTTATTACTCTGCTCTTAGAAGAACCCTTGAGTAAAGGGCTGCTGTTAGGGAAGTCAGCTATTCCCACTACTCCCCTTTCCCCACTGCATAAGAAGCTTTTTTTCTATCTCTGGTTATTGGTAGGTGTAGAAAAATGACCACTTCAAATGGTTTTTAAACAGACTTTCCCCAACATTTCTTCTTGAAGCCATAAGAAAATTGGGCTTTTGAACTTTTCTTTGAGCCTCTATTCTCCACAGAATGTCTTGGTTGTCCCTATCCTGAAACAGTACCTTGCCTTAAGGACAGGCATAAAGAATCTTACATTAAACAAATGATTAAGAGGCAAAAAGTATGATTCAGGAAATAAAAAAGACAAGCTGTGCATTCTAATCTTTTCATTGGCATGGTCTGTTTTTAGCTTTTGGGGCAGGTGAAGGAGCTACTGGTAGGGAAACTGAAATTACCTCAGCATGAAAGATACCATGGTGGGAGTTTATCTAAGGTAAGGGAGGCAAAAGCTCACTTGCGATCATGAAAAAGAAGTACTGTGGCAACCTCGCCATGAGTTAATAAGAAAAAAAAAAACATATGCGTTTTATAGAGGCTATTTTAAGAAGTTCACCTGAGTTCTTCAGTCCTCAAACACCCCCACAATGCTGTCACTCTCTTGACGATAATACTCTCTTCATTGCCAGCATTCCAAGATTGTAAGCAAATAATTGTGTCCCGGAATCTGAGTGCAGATTAATTACCCATTGGAAATTCTTCCTCTTGAGCAGAGAATGTGAAAGTTTTTAAAACAAAGAGAATATTCATTAATCTTGGGCAATGGGGTTTTTGGAAGGCAGATATGTATTTCTGATGGGAAAACACTAACAAGCTTAAGGTATCAAGCCAGAAATTTCCTGTCATTATAACACTAAATATCTCTGCAACAAGCTGGTACGAGCTACATGTCCTTGTAATGTTAAATAATCTTGCTATCATGGAGGTCAATCTTTGTTCTAGGATGTTAAAAGGGGGAGGGGGGAATCCACATTGACCTGACAAGACTTTTGGGTAGAAGAGAAATCCCTGATTGAAATAAGCAAAAATAGTTGACGTTGCTTATTGAAAGACAGGAAAGAAGAGCAAGGCAGATTGTATTTATTTTGATGTACATTTTTTTTAAAAAAATCTTATATTCTTCATCTAAAAATAATTGAGTTCTTGCAGGGAATTGATCTGCTGATAACCCACATGCATAACTGTAAGGTTGAGAACAAACTTATCCCAGATAATTTAAAATGATAGAAAGGGCATCAGTTTGACAGAACAGTTCCAAGAATTTTTTTTTGTTTTAACCCGGCATTTATTCGTTCAGGTCTGCCACAATTTCTCTGTCACCCAAAAAGCTATACATTGACCTTTTAAAAAGTTCTTTAGTTACAATGGAGAGAAAAACACACAGGCACACATACAAGGCACAGCGGAGTCATGAAGTATGGAAGTATTGAAATTAACTCTGGTTCTTCCACCTGAGAACACATGAATTACTTGGAGAGGAAACTGTAGTTGGTTTGCTTCTAAAGTCTTGAAAGCAGTTGAAATGCGAGTGTGTCAAGGGTCTTCAAGTCACGACCAACTTACAATGACCCAACCAAGGGAGAAGCAGAGATGGTTTGCCATTGCCTTCTTCTGCTGAGCCTTCATCAGTGGTCTTCCATCCAGGTACCAGCTTAGCTTCTGAGGTCTGATGAGTATAAGACAGCTTCATGAGTTTTCATGCAGTGGCCTCCTTCTACCCAGAAGCCCTATGGGGGCATGGCCAAGCCTGTGAAGGACCAGTGGTTGCCTTCTGATCAATGTCTGCTCTGCCACTCTCCTTCCCCATCCCCAGGGTGGAGCTTCCCAACGGCAGCAGCAACAGAAAAAGAGGAGGAGGAGGTGGTGGAGGAGATTGGATTTATATCCCACCCTTCACTCAGAGTTTCAAAGCAGCTTACAATCTCCTTCCCTTCGAACAGCTCTGAGAGAATGGTGACTGGCCCAAGGTCACCCAGCTGGCTGCATGTGGAGAAGTGGGGAATCAAACCTGGTTCTCCAGATTAGAGTTTGCCACTCTTAACCTCAGAGATCAACAGTCTTTCATTAGGGGTTACCCTTTGTCAGATTCAAAATGTCTTTGTGTGAGGCTCCAGCTACAACTGTCTATACAACAATTGTAAAAGCTGGAGAGTATCTAAATTTAAATTTGAAGGAAATACTGGGCAATCCATTATTGAATTCAAGGCTTTACCTAGTGCACTGCAGGCTGAAGAAGGCAAATGAAATAGATAGTTACCTAGGCCAGGGGTGGCCAATGGTAGCTCTCCAGATGTTTTTACCTACAACTTCCATCAGCCCCAACCATTGGCCATGCAGGCTGGGGCTGATGGGAATGGTAGGCAAAAAACATCTGGAGAGCTACTGTTGGCCACCTCTGGCCTAGGCAATTCATTTCTGCTGCTGTTGCTGTAACATCAACCTTCTATTGTAATTTTGCCAATGTTGCTAAAATCTGGCATCTAGTGTGTAGTGTTTTTCTAGTGCCTGGCCCCACTGATGGACCTCCTGATGGCACCTGTTTTGTTTTCTTTTGCCACTGTGTGACACAGTGTGTTGGACTGGATGGGGCATTGGCCTGATCCAACATGGCTTCTCTTATGGTCTCATGTTCTTAGTCATCTTGGCCAATAACCATTGATAGATCTATCCTCTGGCTAATCTGTTTTTAAAGCCATATGCAATTGCACTTATCCATGCATATTGTAGTTAAAGTGGCAGACTCTAAAATCTGGAGAACTGGGTCTGATTCCCTACTCTTCCACATGAAGCTTACTAGGTGACCTTGGATCAATCAGAGTTCTCTCAGAACTCTCTCAACCCCACCTACCTCATAAGGTGCCTGTTGTGGGGCAAAGAAGGGAAGGCAATTGTAAACCATTTTGAGATGCCTTACAGTAGAGGAAACAGGGATATAAAAACCTACTCTTCTTCATCATCATCTATTGAAAGTGAATTTCTCAACAGGAATGCAGTTTCAGCTGGCTTGGTGTCAGGGGGTGTGGCCTGATATGCAAATGAGTTCCTGCTGGACTTTTTCTACAAAAAAGCCCTGCACAAAACAATGGTGATGTTGGGGTGTATGGCCTAATATGCAAACAAGTCCCTGCTGGGATTTTTCTACAAAAAAAGCCCTGGTTATTTCTGTATCTCCTTATTGCCTTACTTATAATCCGATATATGCCAATGAAGTCTTGTGTGTGTGACAGTGAATTCCATAATTTAATTTCTCATTGAGTTTAAATGTGTCTTTTTGTCTGTTCTGATTGTATTGTCCATGAACTTCATTGGATGCCCCTGCATTTTAATGTTATGGGAGGAGGTGAAAAGTTTTCCCTGTAAAATTGCCATGAAAATCATTCCCTGTGAATTAAAACATGGTCTACTATAATTCATTAGATACTCAGACAGTGGGTTAACATAAGCATTATCCGATGATTAAGTATGCTGGATTGCGAATTCAAGGTGTGTGCTGATGAGGCCAAATTTTTTTTTTAAAACCCACTAGATGTGCAAACTATAAGAGTCTGAATATTAGTTTCTCTGGTACCTATTGCCGTTCATAAGCCAAGGTAGCTTAATCGTTTATTATTCATGGCCGTCAGCCAAAGTACATGAGAACATTTAAAAGGGCATAAAACTGTTCTCCATTACAAAATTGCAGCTATAAAAGATTTGTAAAGTTTAAAATACATCCCATTAGGATGGAATGTAAAAATGTAAACCACTTACTCTTTCACTGCCCTTACAGCATACATAAAGGAGTAGTAAAAGTATGCTGTTATGGTGATGCCAGTTAAGTGATTCTGAGCATGAACTTAGCAAACGGGACAGGATCAAAGCATTCCTAATGCACGGCATACAGAGTGTAATTATTAATCAAGCCTTGTTGTATTGGTCTGGAGATGGAAGGGACAAAACGATGGTGCCAAATTCCCACACTTAGCACTGAAAGGAGCTTTAAAATTCAAATTTTGAAATCCGATTCCTCCCCTCCTCTTTGCCATGCCTCACTAGAATATTACAGTTGGGGGCGGGGGGAAGGTTGCTTCATTCTAAAAACATTTTCCAAAAACAAAATGTAAATTCACCTGAACAGAATGTTGGGAACACTGCAGAGGCTGAAGGTTAGTTAAAATCATTTATTTTATTTTTCATCCGAGGCTTTCACTAAGACTCAAGGGGGGTCGGTGGTAGGAAGTGCAGTCAAGCAGGGCTGGCCCGAGACTGTCTGGCACCCTGGGCAAGGCTAACTTCTGGTGCCCCCCCCCCATACTGATAATGACACTGAGTCATATGGGGGTCCCCAGAAGGCCAGCGCCCTAGGCAGTTGCCTAGTTTTAGAAGAAGACTGGAGATTTATACCCCGCCCTTCTCTCTGAACCAGAGACTCCGAGTGGCTTACAATCTCCTATATCTTCTCCCCCCACAACAGACACCCTGTGAGGTGGGTGGGGCTGAGAGGGCTCTCACAGCAGCTGCCCTTTCAAGGACAATCTCTGCCAGAGCTATGGCTGACCCAAGGCCATGCCAGCAGCTGCAAGTGGAGGAGTGGGGAATCAAACCCGGTTCTCCCAGATAAGAGTCCGCCCACTTGACCACCAAACTGGCTCTCTAGTTTGCCTAGTGGCAGGGCCGGCCCTGTTGTCAAATCACAACAAACTTATGGTGACTCTGCAGGGGTGTCAAGGCAAGAGACATTCAGAGGTGGTTCATTGCCTGTCCCTGCATAACAACCCAGGACTTCCTTAGTGGTCTTCAGTCCAAGTACTAAGCAAGGCCAACACTGCTTAGGGTCTGAGATGTAATGAGACTGGGCTAGCCTGGGTTGTTCAGGTCAGGGCAAAGCAAATTGCATCATTGAAAACAATGCAATCTGAACAGTATAATATGTCCAGCCAACAGTGCGGTAAAAGGAGGCGAAACATTAGAGAGTAACACATTAAAAAGTACACCATATTCAACAAAACATAAAACAGCAATAAAATAAAATTGGATCACAGAAGAGGAAACGGGTGTGTGTGAAGTTTTCAGTATTTTGAAAAGCTTAAAAGCGGACATAGGGAGTTGTGGGTATATCTCTTGGCTTGGCTTCGCGAACGAAGATTTAAGAAGGGTGCAATAGTCCACGTCTGCTGCAGGCTCGCTGGTGGCTGACAAGACCAATGCGGGACAGGCAGGTCCGGCCACAGTGGCTGCAGGGAAAAGTCTGATTTAGGGTTGGTGCTGTAGCAGTGCGATTCTTACGATTCCTGTGGGTATATATGATGTTACTATCAAGACCATTGATTGGTCCGTCTACCACACTATTGTCTTGTCTATTCTGACTGGCAGCCACTTTCTAGAAAGTTTGATGTAGCAGTTAAGTGAGTGGGGTCTTATCTGGGAGAACCAGGTTTATTTCTCCAGTCCTCCATGTGCAACTGCCGGAGCAAGACTGGTCCAGTCAGAACTTTGTGAGCTGTTCTTTGTGAGAACCTGCTGTGAGAACTTTGTGAGAACCTGCACCTGCTGGAATGGCCTTGAGTTAGCCATAGCTCTGGCAGAGGTTGTTCTTGAAAGGGCAGCTGCTGTGAGAGCCCTCTTAGCTCCACCCACCTCACAGGGTGTCTGTTGTGGGGGGAGAAGATATAGGAGATTGTAAGCCGCTCTGAATCTCTGATTCAGAGAGAAGGGCGGGGTATAAATCTGCAGTCTTCTTCTTCTTCTTCTTCTTCTGCTCAACAGCAGTTCTTGGAGTGCTCTTTCAGCTCCACCTGCCTCACAGGGTGTCTGTTGTGGGGAGGGGAAGGAAAGGGAGATTGTAAACTGCTCTGGTGGTGAAGGGCTGAGCATAAATCCAATCTGCTCCTCCTCTTCCTCCTCCAACTAAAAGGAGGTCTTAAAACACCACCCTGAAATATTTCAACTCAAGATTATGTGGACTGAGACTGTGTGCAAAGAAACATATCCTCTGTCATTGATTCACAGCCAGTGTCTAATAAAACAATAAAAGAGAATGGTCCGTTTCTTTGAGAATTCATGGTGAAGACAGGTTATGATGAAGACAAGATGAAGATGTAAACCCGGGGTGGCCAAACTGTGGCTTGGGAGCCACATGTGTCTCTTTCACACATATTGTGTGGCTCTTGAAGCTTCCGTCACCCCATTGGACAGCCTGGAAAAGGCATTTTCTCTTTAAAATCATTTCTCCAAGTCAAGCCTGCTGGCAACTTGGAGAATGCATTCAAAGTTGCTTTCTTTCCACCTCTCCCTCCTTCCTTCCAGTTTGGTGTGGTGGTTAAGTGTGTGGACTCTTATCTGGGAGAACTAGGTTTGATTCCCCACTCCTCCACTTGCACCTGCTGGAATGGCCTTGGGTTAGCCATAGCTCTTGAAGATGTCCTTGAAAGGGCAGCTGCTGGGAGAGCCCTCTCAGCCCCACCCACCTCACAGAGGGAGAAGATATAGGAGATTGTAAGCCGCTCTGAGTCTCTGATTCAGAGAGAAGGGTGGAGTATAAATCTACAATTCTTCTTCCTTCTTTCCTTCCTCTGACATTCGTGTTTTGTGGCTCTCAAACATCTGACATTTATTCTATATAGCTCTTACATTAAGCAAGTTTGGCCTATATAAATGGACCCACTATATAAAGTTTACATCTATGACTCCATGTGAGTGGAATGCTAGCTATAAATGAATAAGCAGAAAATCTTACTTCTGAAAGCAGGAATATATAAGACTATGAGTTTCGGAAATAAGGAACTGAGGTGTGGGAAAGTGATTGTGGGTATTGAGTGAATCAATCATATGCACTGACGATGATGAAGTAAGCTGGCAAACTGTTGGTCTTGCACCAGCTGAATCTGGGATATCTGGAGAAAATTCCTGAATTTGGAAAATAAAATTCATGCTGCCACCTGGTGCTGAAAGAATGAAAAGGCCAAAGAAATGTCCCAACAAGCTGAGTGCTCTGCTAACGTTTGTTTCATAGGTCTGTGAAAACTGAAAACAAAATGCATTCTGATGGACCCATGATGACATAGTAAATACGTTGCAGGGAGAGGCAAATGGATCTTCAAAGATTAGAGCCACGTAAAGACGACTGAGCTGCATTTAGTGTTATGGTTGCCAACCTCCAGGTGGTAGCTGGAGATTACCTGGAAATACAGCTGGTCTCTCCAGACAACAGAGATCAGTTATCCAAGAGAAAACGGCTGCTTTAGAAGGTGGGATCTGTGGCATTACACCTTATTCCTCCCCTCACCAAACTCAGCCCTCCCCTGGCTCCACCCACCAACATCTCCTGGTAATTCCCAACTGAGAGCTGGCAAACCCTAGGCACAATAGTAGCAGGTTTTGCTGTGAATTTTCCAGAACGGTTTCAATGATGGGATGGGTCTCCAGGTCCAATCCAGGGTGCTGTTATTGACTTTTAAAGCCCCTCATAGCCTTGAACAGGCATACTTGTGGAACCACCTTTCCCTATATCAACCTCTGCACCAACTACATCTTGCCTAGGGGCTCCTCATTATTGTAGCTTGCTTCTTGTGGGGAATAACTGGAGGCCCTGAGAATGCTCCACCTGTGTCTTTGCAGTGTTCTATGTCTTTTTCTACAGTAAGTGTACATGATTGGTTTTGATACCACAGATGCTGGTAGTGGGAAGCGCTGTTAAGTCCAACTAACTTATGACAACCTTGCAGGGTCTTCAAGGCAAGTGACAAACAATGGTGGTTTGCCATTGCCTGCCTCTGTGTAGTGACCCTGGACTTCCTTGGTGGTCCCCCGTCCAAGTGCTAGCCAGGGCTGACCCCGCTTAGCTTCCAAGATCTGACAAGATCAGGCTAGCCTGGGCAATCCTGCTCAGGCTGAGGGATCCCTAATGCCTGCCAGATGTGTACCCAAGGAATGCAATTTTCAAGGACTTCTCTTGAGGTGTATTCTAGTCCACCTTCTATTCTGCAGCTGATCCAGTTGTTTCTGACCACAAGCTGAGCATAGCATTTTTACCAGCATCTTTCTGGGTGGCATTTGAATCCATAGGTCCTGTTCGCCACATGGATACTTCTTCCTGCTGCCATGAGCTACTAGGGAGTCAGCACAAATGATTTCTGTGAATGTGCAGATATGTGTTCCCCTACTGGTACCCAGGAGGTTGTGTTTTCCCCCTTGCCTGGCAAAAAGCTGGCGTTCCTGAGTCTCTGCCAAGGCCTTGACTCTTGCGCAGGAAACTTCTTGGGTGTTCTGCTGAATTTGTCTCTGCAGAGATACGTGGGCATTGTGGTCTAAATGATGGTGATCTGCTCTCCGGGTGAGCACCTGGCACAAGGCAACGTCAGGGCTTAGGATTGAACTGCTTGTGAAATGTGCAATCAGTCATTTGTTTGTGCCTGGCAAAAGAACGAGTAACAGACTGTATTCATTGTGGGTCAATCAGCAGACAAAAATGTTAAACAATACGTCAATCAGCAGATAATTTGAAGACCGACAGCTTGGAAACTTTCTGTCTGGAAATCCAGCTTTTTGATACCAAATTTTGGGAAATGCAACAGCACAAGCCAATCTGCATGAAGTGCTTTAGCGTTGGTTCCAACAGGAGAAATTCAAATGTGCAAACTCTCCTATTGGAATAAATACAAAAGTCTTTAATTCAGACTTGATAATGCCCCAGGTTTTTTAAAAGTGTGAGTTAGATCCAGACAGCCCTCATTTCACATGGCTTTTGCACATGCATGTCCCATGATTGTTGGTATAGACCCCTCCTCCCTTTTACACCAGCAGAAAAGCTGGTTGGATCCAACTGTATATGCTGTATTTCAATATATGTCATTGGGGAGGTGCTGCTTGCCATGCAGGGAGTCGCAGGTTCAGTCCCCGGTCTGTCTCAGTATAAGGCAGCTTTCATGTGATCCCACAGCAAAACAAAACCCAACTTGCAATTGCTCAGCCCATCCCAACAAAACAGAACTGAGTGCCGCTCTAACCACAGCGTTATGGAGGAGCTGGACATTTTTTGTAGCAGGAACTCCTTTGCATATTAGACCACACACCCCTGATGTAGCCAATCTTCTTGGAGCTTACAGTAGGCCCTGTAAGAAGAGCCCTATAAGCTCTTGGAGGATTGGCTACATCAGGTGCAAAGGAGTTCCTGCTACAAAAAAAAAAGCCCTGCAGCTGAGTACCTTGAGAAATCATCTAGAAAGATGAAAAGATATCTATTTCCACCATTTGAGGTAACATGTACTGGTCCAAGGACATCACTGTGAATTAATTCTAATGGCTTGCTAATACATTTCTAGTTTCTGGGTGGAAATGAGGGTCTAATTCCTTTTGCTCTTATACAACACACACATTCACTTATGCCATTGATGTCAAAGGGCTTTAGCTGAGTGCCTTTGGTGAGGTACTTGTTCTGAAGGTCAAGGATTACTTTTGGATTATGATGTCCCAGGCATCTGTGCCACAGTTCCAGGATCTCTTCATCTCTCCTTTGATGTGCCATGTGTACCTGTTCACCTGCAAGACTCAATTCATACGCTTTCCCTTTTCATTTACCTCGGGTATATACAACATTGTCTTTGCTAACAGCACACTTCTTACTTACAGAACATATGTCAAAGCCTTTGTTGTTGAATGTGGACACGCTTGATAAATTATGCCTTGATTCAAGAATGTACAGGACATCTCCAGCTTCATTTAGGGAATTTTTGTGAGGTGTGCTACAGCATAAAGTGTCAGTACATATGCCTTGAATCTGTATGCATTCCCCACAAGCAATTTTGATTTCTCCTTTCTCATTTTCATTAAGCTCATCAAAGAGATCTTTGCAGTGTGTACTGTGACTAGATGCTCTACTGGCTTATTAGTCGCTAGGAAAGGAAAGGTCCTCTGTGCAAGCACCAGTCATTTCCGACTCTGGGGTGACGTTGCTTTCACAACGTTTTCACGACAGTCTTTTTATGGGGTGGTTTGCCATTGCTTTCCCCAGTCATCTACACTTTCCCCTCAGCAAGCTGGGTACTCATTTTACCGACCTCGGAAGGATGGAAGGCTGAGTCATACCTCGAGCCGGCTACCTGAAAACCCAGCTTCTGCCAGGGATCGAACGCAGGTCGTGAACAGAGTTTAGGACTGCAGTACTGCAGCTTTAACACTCTGCGCCATGGGGCATCTTATTAGCCACTAAGCATCATCATAATTAAGGCTTTTCTGGTTAATTAGAGAAGGAAGCAAACAACAGCCAGCTGCTCGGGGGGCCTGATTCAGCCCCCAGGCTGCATGTTTGACATGCCTGTTCTAGTAGATTCCTGGTCCATAGCCCATTGAGTTCAATGTAAAAAAAATTGCCTTGGAAGCACAGAAGCTTTATGCAGTATCCCCAGCCCTCCATGTTTCCTGGCTGTGGGAAAAATGCTTTTCAAACACATTACAAAGATGATCTGACTCCCACGGTAACAAGAGAAAGAAATTTTACTTATGAAAACTTACATGACATATTCATGTAGGCACATTTAACTTATCGGAACAGAGCAACTTCAGACAGGTTAACTTGCTACAGCTCCAAGCCCAGGTAAGAGAGAGAAGAGAGATCCTATATACGATGAAATACAGAAGGCAAGCAAGTGCCAAAGAAGCTCAACAGTTAACCCATGAGAAGGTGGGGTCAACTGCCAAGTGTACCCCAGTGAGAGAATTCTCTTGACTCCATCCCTCTTGGATGCAGAGTTACAATAGCCAACAACCTTCTCACAGATTTGCAGTTTTCAGGCAGCAAATACTGCAAAGATGCTTGGAAAATAAATGAGAATGCAACCAAGTCAGGAATGTTTTTCCATTATTTTTAAAAACTTTCCTACAAAGCAGTTTCCATAGAGACTTTAAAGAACTCACAAGTTCTTTAAGGACATCACTGACTGGCATATAATAATTATGCTTTGCCGCTATAAGGTTTTCTGTTTTTTTAATGTGCTCTTTGCATGTTGATTATTTTTACTGATGTTCTTCAAGACAAAAATCTGCCAAGAACTTCCCCCCCCAGCACCATATCTCACCCCCTCGCTCCTGTAATTCTACATCTGAGCTCCCACATCTGATTATTTCAAGCTAAACTGTAGCAGTCCCTATGAAATCTGCAAACCAAGACCATGATTCAGCTGTTATTTACCACTTTTAGGTCTCATTTATTTCAGTGGCAGAGAAAAACAATGAGATGTATATAGACTTAACTTTGGCTGGGTCACGCACCATATATTAAACACAGGCATTTGCAAATGTTGTCTGCCAGTTCATTAGAAATGGATGGTGAAGGGATGTTAGCAGAAGCATTTTGCAAATGGCTTCAGATGTGCATTGTCTCATTTGATTGTGTCAAAGTTCACTTCATCAGATGAGAACATAAGAGAAGGCATGTTGGATCAGGCCAGTGGTCCATCCTGCCCAACATCTGTGTCACACACACAGTGGCCAAAACTCAGGTGTCATCAGGAGGTCCACCAGCAGAGCCAGAACTCCAGATGTTCTCCCACAGTGACCCCCCAAGCACCAATGATACAGAGCATAACTGCCCCAGACATTGGGTGAGGTCAGATGTTCAGAAAATCCCGCTATGGTCATGAGTGGAGCCCGGAAGCATGTTGGATTTTAAGCGGTTGTCCAAACGTCAGCATCTGCGAATGGTGGTTAGCTCGTTCGAGTCCTGCGTTGAGACTACTGGGGCGCGGACTAATTTGATACTGCTTTAAATCCGGAACAAAATTCTTCTGACGGTTCCTGAGCGGAATTTCTCTGAACGCTCCATCATTGGCGACTCGTCGGAAGCGCACCACCGCTTCCCTCCCAAAGTCCCCTGCAAGTGATATCACTGTGCCAGTGAATGAGCGAGCGAATGTTGTCTCGGTAAATTGTTTACCCGCCCCTATGTCCGGAAACAAAACTCACTTTTGAAACTAGATGTGAACTAGATGTGAACTGATTTGAATTCCTGGGTTTTTTTCTGCATGCGTAGTGCTCGTGCTAGAAAAGTAGTGCCAACGGACTAGCAAAACTGTTAGTGATCCGACCCATTTAAAAGCGATGCGCTGCAGATAGCGGGCATCACTGCGCCTGCGCTAATGCAAATTGACGTCTCATGAAACGAGGTCCGGTAGAGCACTCTGATCGACCAGCGACAGGACCCACATGGGATAGAACGGGAGCCTGGCTGTTGTCTGATCGGAAAATTCATTGTGCGGATTATAATAGAGGCGCGTTGCAGAAGGATTTAATGGTGAGTGTGGCCACACCCCAAGTGTTTCATTTATACCTTGTGGCTAATAGCCACTGATAGCCTCTGTTCCATATGTTTATCGAGTCCTCTCTTGACTCTAACTATGCTTGTAGCTGCCACCACCTCCTGTGGCAGTGAATTCCATGTGTTAATCACTCTTTGAGTGAAGAAGTACTTCCTTTTATCTGTTCTAACCCGACTGCTCAGCAATTTCATTGAGTGCCCATGAGTTCTTGTATTGTGAAAAAGGAAGAAAAGTACTTTTTTCTTTACATTCTCTATCACATGCATGATTTGGTAAACCTCTATAATGTTGTCATTTCTCGAAGCTAAAGAGCTCTAATCTCATAGGTTTTAGTGATAGATTGCATATTTTTGTCAGGAGATCCAAAAGTTCACATTTAAGTTCTTTCAGAACTCTTGGATATATGCCATCTGGGCCTGGTGATTTGTCAGTTTTTAATTTGTCCATCAGTCATCACAACAATCCAACTCAGGTCTTACAATACCCCTCCCAAAATTGGTGGTTCTGGAGTAGGCAAATACCTCTCAAGAGGAGCCCTCTATGCAAACGAGGCTATCTGGCCCCGCTGGTTTTCCCATGCTGCGGAGGAGGAAAGCGAAGGGGAGAGAGAGAGCAAGCAAAAGAGAGAGCAACAAGAGCGAGAGAGAGAGGGAAAGAGTGAGAGAGTGACATAAAGGGGGGGAGAGAGAGGGCAATAGCAAGAGAGTGAGTAAGAGAGAGAAGGGGAAGAGCAAGAGAGTGAGAGAGAGAGTGACAATGAGAGAGCTTGATAGCTAAGAGAGAAAGCATGAAAGAGCATAATAGCCACCCTGAGCCCACCAGGGGAGGATGGGATATAAATTTGATTAAATAAATAAATAAAAATAAATAAAGAGAGTAACAGCAAGAAAAAGAGTGGGAGAGACAGCTGGGAAGGGGGGGAGTGAGTCTGAGCAGTGCCCTGACAGCATTCCTCCCCCCCCCCCCCAGCTCTGACTCTGTGGCCTGCTGCAAGCTGCTCTGGTGGGCAGGGGCTTTCTTGTGAGTAGTAGGGGGAAATGACCCTCGCATGAGGCTGGGGGGAGGCTGAAAGCTGAACCGGTAAGAAGCAGCCAAGCCCTGTGGCCCCTCCACCATTTTTTTTTTATCTCCGAGGCCCCTCCACCCAATATGTTCTGGCTATGGGCCTGCTCAAACATCTGACATTTATTCTATGTGGCTTTTATGTTAAGCAAGTTTGGCCTCCCCTGGTCTAAAGGCAACTTTCATAGTCAGAGGTTTAGTGCCTCTGAATCCCGGTGCTGGGAGGCAACATCAAAGGAAGGATTTGGCCTCTGTGTCCTGTTCATGGGGCCTTCAAGGCAACTGGTTGGCTCCTATATGAAGCAGGATGCTGAATTGGTGAATCACTAGAGGGCTCTTATGTTTTTACGGAGCCTGTACAGTCCCTGAATGACCTTGTGTGATGTGACTGCTGAATTATAGCTATGTAGCCTCTGCAAACTCTCATGCAGCCCTTGGTATAGCTTGTCTGAAAGCCAAAATTGCTGTAGGTGCAGAGCTCGAGTAGTGTGGGGCTCAGGGCTTTTCTTTTTGTAGCAGGAACTCCTTTGCATATTAGGTCACAAACCCCTGATGTAGCCAATCCTCTTGGAGCTTACAGTAGGCCCTGTACTAAGAGCCCTGTAAACTCTTGGAGGATTGGCTACATCAGGGGTGTGTGGTCTAATATGCAAAGGAGTTCCTCCTACAGAAAAAGTCCTGATGGGGCTTCTGTGAGCCATTTTTTTTTTAAAAACCAGAGCTCCAGCAAAAACGTAAAAACATAAGAGCTCCAGCAAGGGATGGGTTCAAAATAAAGCCATTGTTTTGATTTTTGTGCAATTTGCATACCTCTTCCAATGCTTTTCCTTTGCCAGACCTGAAAATTGCTGACATCCCGACTGAAACTGACAAGCACTTTGCAGCATCCCTTGTCTGCTTCCCTTTCACCGAGTTGGGGAGCGGTGAGTCAGCTTCCTTCAGAACACATTCCAGACCAATCCACACTTTTGCACCTGAACAGCTGCAGATCAAACCCCCTAAGCCATTCGGACTGCAAATGAGAAAGACCAAGAGAAAGCACCACAGAAGAGCTACAGGAAAGAGCCTGTAATGCAGCTGCAATTTTAAAAAACAAAACAAAAACTCCTCTATTTTCCTTTAAAAGAAAATCTCTGCAACCCAGTCGAACACCTTCACGAGATGCTTGAACGCTGCTGCTGAAATATGTCATGCATTTGGCCTATGTCAACCGGTATTAATTGCTGCACTCTCGGAATGAAAGTATCAGACATCCTAATTGTGCCCTGCAAGCTTAAGGACACAAACAAAAGTGCTCATTGTGAACCTGCCAATTAAGACCCCAGCCAATCAGGAAAGGAGATGAGTCCTGCGGCTTGCCTGGGGTGAGCTGAGGTCGTGTCTTCTGCTAATGTACAGGTTCTTAAAGAACCTTGGCCTCCGGCCATACGAAAAAAAAGCCAGCCAACCCTCAGCTTTCTATTAATGGTTTTGTAATAGTCCCACGCTGGGAACAACATTTGCAGAGAAACATTAGGAATCTGTCTATACTATTAGAAGGAAAAAAGAGGCTCTTTGAGTCTTTCCGACTAACAGCTCGGTCAAGGGATTACTGACAGAGTTTGAATGCGCAGGAAGGTGTGGTCCCCTGAGTGAGTAGATAGTTGGGTGCACTCCAGAACACTGTGGTAAAAACACAGACTCCACAACAGCCAGTTAACAGATATATTTTGGGTTAAACGGAAGAGGCAGTCAAGACAGGCTATGGTCATACACAGAATAGCAGTCCTCCAATATACAGCACCAAATCACAGTCCAATAGAGAAGTCAAAGTCAGTCCAATACATTACATGAATCCAGCAAGTCATTCAGTAAGTCACTCCTTCCAAGAAACAGTTCAACAGAGTTTCTCCTTCACATATGTCATACATCCAGCATCGCCCAAGGCCAAGGCACAGCATGTAAGCAAGGCAAAGTGCTGTGGCTAATGCTACCACAGATATAGTGCAGCCACCCAATCCTAAGCCTGATTGGTAACATAAGCTACACCTGTGCTTCTCGTGACTTCTATCACAGCTGTATAGTTTTAGTTGCATAACCTTGACTCAGCAGTTTAGTTCTTAAAGGAACTCAACACTGACATCCTCCCCTTATGGAACTAAAAACATTCTATACAGGTAACATAAACTATTTACATTCATAGTTCACATACATATCAACAACATGGTAGTAATATTGCAACTTCACTTCAGACCAAGTTTTATGCAGTTGTCTTTATGTTTAACTGGTGTCTGAGCCTTTGTGAAAATGTCTGCAATATTGTCACTCGTTGCACAGTATTCCAAAGTGATTAGCCTGTCTGTTAAGCATTGCTTCACATTGTGGAACCTGACGTCTGTGTGCTTGGATCTTGATTTAACTCCAAGATTGGTTGCTAGCTTTAGAGCCGCCTGATTGTCCTCAAACACAGTGATAGGTTCTATGTAAAACAAACCAAGGTCAGCTAGTAGCTGTTTGTACCAGGTTAACTCACTACAGACTGTACTGAGTGCGGAATACTCTGACTCGCATGTCGAGAGAGCCACATGTCGTTGTTTCAGAGATCTCCACCCTACCAGGACACCACCCATGAAAATTGCCAGACCGGTGGTTGACTGTCGGGTGCTCTGATCACTAGCAAAACTTGCATCTGCGTAAGCATGCACCTTTAGATCCTTAACAGGTGTTATATACAAGCTTAACTCTAGAGTATGCTTTAGGTATCTAAGGACATGTTTAGCAGCAATCCAATGGCATTGTCTTGGCTCCTTTACAGCCCTTGCCAATTGGTTAGTTGCCATAGCTATATCAGGTCTTGACCAGTTAGCTATATAAGATAAACTTCCAATCAAAGACTGATAGATGCTTTGGTCAAACAGTGGACTATTGCTATCATTTAAGTCAAAGTTCTGCAGCATAGGAGATTGCACTCCCCTGCATTGGTCCATTTTATAGCTCTTTAGCAACTGAGCTATTTTACCCTTCTGTGAGACACGATACCCACCATTTACAGGTTCTATGTCTAAGCCAACATATTGTCTGATGTTGCCCAGATCCCTCACAGTGAACTGTTCATTCAAAGTTTCAACAACAGATTTCATCATCTTTTCATTTCTACAAATCAAAGCTAAATCATCAACAAAGACAAGGATTAAACATTGCTGCTCCCCTTTTCCTTTGAGAAATATACAAGGGTCAGCTATGCCTTGCTTGAAACCAAGCTTCTTTAAACATTCAGTTAAGAACTGATTCCATTGATGCCCAGACTGTTTTAAACCATACAGTGATTTTTTAAGTTTCCAGCAAACATTTACATTGTTATTTCCACCAGAAACACCAGGTGGCAACTTCATATACAATGTGTGTTCTAGAGGAGCGTGTAGGTAAGCGGTCTTAACATCTAGATGTTTTACAACACAATTATGCCTGGCTGCATAAGTCAGAGCACAAAAGATCGATGTAGCTTTGAGTGTGGGGGCAAATGTTTCGTCATAATCTTGCATGGACTGCAAGTACCCCTGTGCTACTAGTCTAGCTTTATAACATACGTTTCCGTCTGCCCCAGATTTTAATTTGTAAACCCACCTACAACCCAAGAGTTTATGATTAGGTGGTAGTACAGACTCTTCGTAGACTTGTAGCTCTTTCAACGACTCAAGCTCCGCCTTCATGGCTGCGTTCCATCCAGCCTGTTCGTCTTGCGTGAGATGCTTGATGCTGTCGTAGCAGGAAGGCTCAGCAAGGACGACACACGCCTGACCAGGACTGTAGCGATCTGGAGGACGAGTTGCTCTCGTAGATCGTCTGAGAACAGGTTCTGGTTCCTCATCTGACACCCCATGCTGGCTCACCGGCTGCTGCTGCTGCTGCTGTGACACTCCCGCTCCAGAAGACGCAGGTGTAACAGGTTCCGGCTTGATGACTCTGCTGCTGGGTGAAGGACTCCGCCTCTCGCCTCCAGTTGGTAGTGGCGAATCAGTTTCCACTGCTGTAGGTAGGGATACTGTAGAGGACGTTCTCTCCCAACCGACAGAGGTTTCCAGGAACTTAGCAGAGCAGGACGTTGTTATCTTCTTTTCACCTACTTGGGAAAATCTATAAGATTGGTGATTGTTGGAGTACCCAAGAAATAACAACTTTACAGCCTTATTACTCCCCTTTCGCTGTAGCTGTTTTGGGATGTTTACATAGGCTGGTATCCCAAAGATCTTTATATGGCTAATGGACACTTTCCTGCTGTACCAGACCTCAGCAGGGATCTTTCCAATAGCAGAAGACCAGGAATAGTTCAGCACATGGGAAGCACTCATGATACTTTCCCCCCAATAACTCATGGGAAGGTTACTGTCTCTCAACATAGAGATACACATATTGTAGAGGGTGGCATTCCTCCTCTCGACAAAAGCGTTATGCTGTGGCCTATAAGGTGATGTCCGTTGATGGCTGATGCCATATCTCCTAAACAGAGAAGACATGCGGTCATTACAAAATTCTGTGCCGTTATCAGAAATAATAGCCCTTGGAACTCTCCCAGTTTTCCTGTTGACAAAACGAAGCCAGTTGCTGATGTTTTGGTAAGTCTCAGCCTTGGATTTAAGTAAATAACAAAAACCATAGCGAGAATGGTGATCTTCTATGTGTAAAGCAAACTTAGCTCCGCCCACACTTCTGGTTGGGAATGGTCCAATCAGATCCATGAAAACTAGGTCCAAGATTTCTGTAGACTGGAATTTTGATGGAGACACTGTGGGTGCTGCCTTTGATTTCGTTGCTTTGCAGATCTCACAGTCAACAAAACAATGACAGGCTCTGGGGGTAATTCCTGCAGCTTGCAAGGTTCTCTTGACAGCTTGGAAATTTATATGCCCCAGTCTCCTGTGCCACATGTGTATGCATTCATCATGAAGGGGTCGGTTCATACTCACATGTTGCACAAGGTTTTCTTTCTCCAGAAAATATAAGTTGTCTCTCCTTTTAGCCACCACTGAAACGCCATCACCACTAATCAAGCAGCTCTCAGCTGTAAAAAACACTTTAAAACTCTGCTCAGTTAAAGTGGAGACAGATAACATGTTGTACTTAATGCTGGGCACGTGAAGCATTTGGAACTTTCTCCTTAGACAAGGAATGCTAACAAGCCCAGTTCCTTCTACGTTGGCACAAAGCCCATCAGCTAACATAACACACTGACCTTTAATTGGTGTGTAGGTGTTGAAGAGACTCTTGTCCTTGATAATGTGCACAGTCGCGCCGCTATCAATTAAAAACTGATTGCAGAAGGAAGAATAGTTAACAACAAGGTTTACATGCCTGCCTCCCTCCGGAGGTACAGAAGACTGTTTCCTTTTGAAATGTTTACAGCTCCGTTTGAGATGATTAGGGCTGTTACATATAAAGCATCTCCTTACTGAGTAAGTTTTCCCAGCTGCTGCATGACTGTCGGCCCCTTTAAATTCCTCCCGGGCGGGAGACTTGGCTGAATGAGCTGGAGACACACCGAACAAAACTGTGTTCCTTCTCCTCATGTCCTCATTCAACAAACGTTGAGCGATGTTAGACATAGTTATCTCAGCTTTAGGCAAGATATCCAAACAGGATACAAACTGATCATAACTAGCATCCAGGGAGCAAAGGATTATGTAGGCTTTCTGCTGCTCAGAAAAAACCACCTCCTTCTCCTGTAACTGTTGCAAGGTACGTTGCATAAACTCTAAGTGGACATTCATTTCCCCACCAGGCACATATTTTGCACTAAGGAGTTTCTTCATTAAGTATATGTGGGAGCCCACACTCTCACTGACATAGAGAGACTTTAAAGCGTCCCAACAAGACTTTGCACTGCTGGAGGACTTTATGTGGATAAGCTGGCTGTCTTCCAACGTTAGACCAATTAGTGCGCAAGCTTTATCCTCATTACTCCTGTGTTTTGCTATAACAGCTGCGTCATCAGCAGCGTCTAACACGGCTATATTGGGTGGACTCGTCACGTACTCCCACAAACCATGATATTTGAGGATCATTGTGACCTTCTCCGACCAGGTGCAGTAATTCTCCCCGTTCAGCCTCTTGATGAGGAATCCGGAGACTTGGATACTGGACTCCATTCTGCCTGTGTAAAATACAAAAAACTGCCACGCCCAAAAATGGCTGTTACTCACGAGTAGACCTCGAGTAGACCACAGGAACTGATGGCACGTAGCGCTCTTACTCTCCAGGAGACCTACGCACTGGGCCCATAACCGGTGACAGAGTTTGAATGCGCAGGAAGGTGTGGTCCCCTGAGTGAGTAGATAGTTGGGTGCACTCCAGAACACTGTGGTAAAAACACAGACTCCACAACAGCCAGTTAACAGATATATTTTGGGTTAAACGGAAGAGGCAGTCAAGACAGGCTATGGTCATACACAGAATAGCAGTCCTCCAATATACAGCACCAAATCACAGTCCAATAGAGAAGTCAAAGTCAGTCCAATACATTACATGAATCCAGCAAGTCATTCAGTAAGTCACTCCTTCCAAGAAACAGTTCAACAGAGTTTCTCCTTCACATATGTCATACATCCAGCATCGCCCAAGGCCAAGGCACAGCATGTAAGCAAGGCAAAGTGCTGTGGCTAATGCTACCACAGATATAGTGCAGCCACCCAATCCTAAGCCTGATTGGTAACATAAGCTACACCTGTGCTTCTCGTGACTTCTATCACAGCTGTATAGTTTTAGTTGCATAACCTTGACTCAGCAGTTTAGTTCTTAAAGGAACTCAACACTGACAATTACGCTGAAGAGAGCTGACAGATGATTCCAAAGGAAACTTCTTGTTCCCTTGATGTGTGCATGTATGACATGCAAAAAGGTCATGGAACCATTGCAGGAAGATCCCCCAAGCTGGAGTTTAGATCTCTCTTCCCCTCCTACTAAATCTACAAGCCATTTACATGCTGACATATGCTCTCACTGCTCACCAGATGCAGAGGGCATGCATGGCCCATGGAAGGAACAGAGCATCATTCTCTATCTCTCCTTTTGGCATGGCCGGTACAACAAAAAGTATGAGGCTAAAGGGCATTTTGCTGCAGTCCTCATGGACACCAATTTCATTGGGACATGGGCTGTTCCTCCAGGGGGCGCTCTCTGGGAGCATCTCCTATTCTGTAATGGGGGAAAGTATCTGATAGGACCACAGGAAGGGGGAGCAGAAGGCAAAAGCAAATCACCTCTGTTTCTCTCTTGCCTTGAACCAGTGGCGTAGCTAGGGCTTTGGGGGCCCGGGGCCCAAGATTTATGTGGGCCCCCCTATGTGTGTGCACGCCACCAGAAACAGGATATGATGTCACTTCCGGTGATGTCACTTCCGCAGGATGGCCACCACTTGCGAAGGGCCTCCAAACCGGGGGATCTCCTGCCCCCACCTGGGGATTGGCAACCCTATTTGGAAGACCCCACTGAAGCCCCCCCTTCCCCAAACCCTCCAAAATCTCCCGACCTGGGCCAGTGGGGCGAACTGAGCTAGCCGGCCACTAGTTGATCCTGGGCACTGGCATGGCCACGCGAGGCCGGCTAAACGAGGGCATCGCTATGAACAAATAACGGGGGGACAGCGGGATGCAGCCAGCCCCGCTGCCGCTTCACTGCACCCAACTCTCGCGCCGCCCGGCTTGGCGGAGCCGCTGATCTCGCGATATGCCGCGATATTCTCGGCCCGACTGACTGGCTGGCTGACCTTGCCGGAGGTGCCGTCGCCCAAAACCACGAACTTGAGCTGCCGGTCGGAGCACTCTTCCCCAGAGTCCGACATTGCCCGGCGGCCAGAAGGAGTCCCGCGCTCATTCACTCCTCCTCACGGCGGCAACGGAAACAAAGTCGCCGCCGCCATCTTGCTTCCCCTTCGACCGCTCGTCGCTATGGCAGCCGCTGGACAAGACCATGAGGCAGAACGGGGGGGGGGGACAGAAAAGGAAGGTGCCCAAGCCGACTCGGGGAGGGGAGAGCTGTACTGAGCGGACCAGGAACGGGCGGTGTAGCCGGTGAAATAGCGCGGTGGAGAAAAAGCGGGAACGAGATTCGGCTCCTTCGGGACCCCCCTTGGCAATGCGGGGGCCCCCCAGACCCCCCAGACCTGGGGCGACCCGCCCCCCCACCCCCCTCCCTACGCCACTGCCTTGAACACCACTTGGTTGGGGTCACCATGAGTCAGTTTGGTGTAGTGGTTAAGGGCACAGGCTCTAACCTGGGAGAACTGGGTTTGATTCCCCACTTCTCCACATGCAGCCATTGAGTGACCTTGGGTCAGCCACAAGTCCTCAGCAGAGCTGTTCTGCTCAAGGGCAGTTCTCTGAGAGCTCTCTCAGCTCCACCTACCTCACAGTGTGTCTGTTATGGGAAGGGAAAGGAGATTGTAAATTGTTCCGAGTTGGGTGGAGGTCTTAATCCAATCTCCTCCTGTGTGTACGACAGCACATTCTTCTTTCGGAGTCCACACACAGAGGAGCTCGCAGCTCATCAGAACATCTTGGAAAATGCCTACCCATGCTGTTTGCATCCAGGGATCTACTCCTTCCCCAGACTCCGAACATACCTGCTTCAACTGTATAATGGGGGAAAGCAGGAGTGGAATTCTAGCAGGAGCTCCTTTGCATATTAGGCCACACACCCCTGATGTAGCCAATCCTCTAAGAACTCACAAAAAAAGAGCCTTGTAAGCTCTTGGAGGATTGACTGCATAAGGGGTGTGTGGCCTAATATGCAAAGGAGCTCCTGCAAGAATTCCACCCCTGGGAAAAAGTAGGATGGTGGATGCTTTGAGGCGGGATGACTTCACTTGCATTGACAGATGGAGACAACAATTTCCGCCCCCTCCTCAGGGCAGCTGTCGACTCACATGACTATTAGTCCACATGGGTCCTATGACTCCAGGGGATCAATTTTCTTGGGGCTGGATTGCTGAGGGAAGAGAGGAAAAGGGAAAGCTCTATTATCATTGTGCACACAGATCACAGAATCCAACCTAGTTTGGTCTCAGACTGTTTATGCCCATCAACAGGGCTTTTTTTTTTTTAGCAGAAACTACTTTGCATATTATGGCACACCCCCATTATGTAGCCAATCCTCCTGGAGCTTACAGTAGGCCCTGTACGAAGAGCCCTGTAAGCTCTTGGAGGATTGGCTACAGCAGGGGTGTGTGGCTGGTTTAAATGGGCATATATGGGCATGGCAGTTATGGAATACTGAATAACACAATTTGATTCTGGCAGTTATTTTCATTGTTCTAAATACTTATCATCCTGCAATTTTAAGAGTGGAGAGGATGGAACTTCAGCAATATAAATTATATTTCTACAAAACAAATTAACTTTCCTGATTTTTCCCCCCTTGCCATCAAGTCATAGCTGACTTCTGGTGACCCCGTAGGGTTTTCAAGGCAAGAGATGTTCAGAGGTGGTTGTCCATTGACTGCCACTGTGTCACAATCCTGGTCTTCCTTGGAGGTCTCGCATCCAAATACTAGCCAGGGCTGACCTTGCTTAGAAGCTAAGCGATCACACTAGCCTGGGCAATCCACGTCAGGGCTTCCTGCCTATGACACCCTCCTTTTCAGAAACGTTTAATTCAAGAACTGAAGATGGCACAAACAAAAAGTTGCTTGGACATACAGTCCTGCAGTCATATCAAATGAGGCTGTACTTTGTTTTCTACATGTTATAGAGTAGACAAAGCATCAGAGCTTTTTTTTGTAGCAGGAACTTCTTTGCATATTAGGCCACTGTTAAATACTGGGTTTGATGCATAGATGTTCAAACAGGAACATGCTTTACCGATAACTCCAGAACAAGACAAAATGTCAGGGCTGCAGCCCCGCTTATATACATGCAAAGAAACACACACTCACAGACCCCCATATCAAATCACAACAGTTAAGCTTCACGCCAAACCTGCTGATTGGCCTAGAGGAGTCCAGGTCTCTATTGTATCATGAGTCTCTGCGCACGCAATTGCTCTACTAAACATGAAGTCCAGTACACAACAACCACACACCCCTGATGCAGCCAATCCTCCAAGAGCTTACAGTAGGCCCTGTAAGAAAAGCCCTGTAAGCTCTTAGAGGACTGGCTACATCAAGGGGGTGTGGCTTAATATGCAAAGGAGTTCCTGCTACAAAAATGCCCTGAAAAAGCATTAAACACATGAACAACTTTGGACTCGAGAGATCCAGGTTCATGTCCTCCTTGGCCATGAACCTCTTTGGGTGAGGCTCTCAGCCTTATAGGATTGTTGTGATGGAGACCATGGAAAATCATTAGATGAAGGATGGGAAAAAAAGCCAGCTACTATTGCTTCTTGATTCATATTGTGAAATGTTGATGTCTACCGGATGGGTCACCCAAGTCAGGGCACTCCATATGTGAGTTGCTCTCATATCTTGACTCTTGCTGTCAAATATTGCATCGTATCTAACTGCTCCATGTCCACATGCTCCGTGCCCCATGCTGCCCAGATTATGAGGACTGTTGCACAAGATCCAGATGCTGAACATTCAAATTCACCAGGGAATACTTGCACACCAAGAGAATTTTTTTTTGCCATCAACCCCCCCCCCCCCCAAATGAGCACATTGAGTTCATCTTTACCCAAGAGGACCATCATTCATCAGGATCTCGCCTCTCTGACAGTCACCATCCCCAGAGACCCATGATTCGCAGCTGCAAGAATTGAGCATCAGCACAATGGCCTCCTGCGTTGTTTGTTCCAAAACGACTCTTCTTCTCCTACGGCTGGCATCCCCAAACCTGTATTTCCAAACAGAAGAGGCAAATGTCTTTGGCACAGTATCAGATGTCATGGTTGTTAAGTGCCAAAAGTCAGAACGTGGCTGCAACAGAGGGGGCGTGCCAGTCATTTGGTCCCAGTGGCATGCATGCTGGGGGATCGGTGACCTTTGTACGAGCCTCTAATTGATTGGGGTGAATGGGCGAAAGGAGAGAAGGGGGGAAAAGAATTTGGCATGTGGTTGTGTTTCAAAGATGACACCGTGGATGCTGAGAGGAGTCTAAGCTTAAGACACCCCCAATATCCTGCTTGTTTCTTCTAGGTGGATCAACCTTTGCATAAAAGAGAGATGGCAAGTCAAAATGACAATGGAATGTTCTTGGACGGAGATCTCTCTTGCTTTTATGCCACAGTGATGTGATTGCTGGCTGGTCAAGGAGGAGGCCTCCTGGCTGCTGCTGGGCTGTCTTCTCGGAATGGCAAGGGAGCTTTGGCCCACGGCCATGGAATAATGGATGGCTGCAGGACACAAATGCTGGGCTGAGGTGTCTCGAAGCTCGCTCTGCTGCAGCTTACTGCTAAGAAACTTAGCAGACTGTGTTTGGCTTCATACACCCAAAGGGCCATTTCCTGCCAAACCTCTGAGGTCATTAGAGTCTAATTGGGGGGTCTGGGCTAATCAGCCATGTGCTAGGCTGGCCTGGCCTGCTCTTAGTTCACACAGCAGCAAACGATCATTTGTAGCCTTGGGCCAGGCTCACAAATCCAAAGAATGCTGTTGAATAAGTGCTGCTTGCCCTAAGTGTGAATCAAAGATTTGGGTTCACCTGCTGCCCATTTTAATGGCAGGGCTGGCCCTGCCATTAGGCAAACTAGGTGATTGCCTAGAGTGCCAGCCTTCTGGGGACACAGAATTGGGTGCCTCCCATGTGACTCAGTGACATTATCAGTTCGCGGGAGGATGCCAGACGGTCTAGGGCCAGCCTTGTTTAAGAGGGGACTCTCATCCAAGCTGCAGCTTTTGACCCATGTTCCATCCTAAGCAGGTCTCCCAATCTCCAGAAAATTTAAAAGTGTCTGCAGCTTGGCCATTTCTTCTGGATGGCAGAAAATAAAGTTCGAGCTCAGTGGTAGCATTTCTGGATGGCTCCAAGAGGCGTTGTGGAGGCATGACTCAATAGGAGAGCATCTGCTGTGCATGCAGGAAGTCCCAAGGTTCAGTTCCTAGCATCTCCAGTTAAACGTGAAATACTGCAGACTGAGACCCTGAAGAGCTGCTGCCAGACCGAGTAGACAACTTTGACCTTGAGGGACCAACAGACTAATAAGGTATGACAGCTTCATGTGCACATCTGAGTCACTGCCTCTTAGCCCTACATTCCAGTCCTCCTAACCAAAGACACCATCAAAGTCAGTATTGTGTGCTCTGACTGGCAGCAGCTCTCTAGGGGTCTCAGGCAGAGGTCTTTTCACATCACTTACTGTCTGGCCCTTTTAACTGCAGATGCTGTGGATTGAACCTGGGTATCTTCTGCATGCCAAGGAGATGCTCTACCACTGAGCCCATTTCATTTGGCCTGATACTATCATCTAAGGAAGCCCTGTTGGTTTTAATACATTTCCAGGTAAGTAGGACTGCAACTTTCTTTGTCTGTAAAGTGACAATACAAAAGTCAGCCTAGATATATATTAAGAATGCGTTGGGTGATATTTTAAAAATGGAATTTATGAAGTGCAGAGATATCTACCAAAATGTTGCCATTCTGACAGGGCTTGAAGGTAGGTAGAAAACATCAGGTGGACTTCATTCTGTTGTGAAACCTCCTGGGCTAGACTCAAAGATGGGAACAGACTACTCAGAGGATAACCAGGATGAATTAGGGACCATCCTGGGGAAAGTAGATCAAGAGGCTCAGGAGACACCCAGCTCATTGGGCCCCCTCTTCCAGACCCAGAGTCCCTCGATCCTATGTCAAAGGACTTGACTCTGAAGGTGGAGTTCCAGACAGGGTTTCCAGCTCCCTGCTGGGATAAGGGATCACCTGCCCCATCTCCTGTTGCCCACTGCTACTCAGATCAGCAGCGGGAGAAAAATTACAAATGGCTGTTGGGCTGATGGCCTGATGTCACATGTAGGAAAAGCCTGGAAGTTACATCAGTCCTCTCTAAGAATCACTGTAAACTATAAGGTTTTACCATAGAGTTTCTGGCAATTCCTAAACTGGTGTGACATCACATCTTGGGTTTCCCTGGAATCAACACAGCTGCCCCCATGTCCCTGCCTCCTGGTGTCCTGCTGGTTGCCAGGCTGTGTCAGACATCCATAGCTTCAGATGATGTGGTCAATATGCCAGACCCATGGCAGCCAGCCCACTGCCTTGTGGGGTCTGGTTCCATCCAGACCACAAGTACCCCAGGTTCTCCTTCCATCTGGTTGGAACAGTACAGGCCCATGAGGAGGCTGCTCAGCAACAGTGAGGTGCTAGCCTGTGTTTCCTCTACTAAACCAGGTGACTGCCTAAGCACATCTAGTGCTTCATAGGACTGAGGCTGAATCAAAGCCTGGTCAGACGAATCCCAGGAACATGTGAGACCTCTTCCACTCTAGGACATTTTAGCCTTGGGCTGAACAGAAAGTCTTGGTGGTACAACCAGTTAGCATTGTTATCATGATTCTGTGTTTTGTTGGACCCAACTACATATAGCTGGGGAGGCACGATGGCTCAGTGGCAGAGCATCTGCTTGGTAAGCAGAAGGTCCCAGGTTCAATCCCCGGCATCTCCATAAAAAGGGTCCAGGCAAGTAGGCATGAAAAACTTCAGCTTGAGACCCTGGAGAGCCACTGCCAGTCTGAGTAGACAATACTGACTTTGATGCACTGAGGGTCTGACTCAGTATAAGGCAGCTTCATATGTTCATTTATTGCATCCCTGATTTCAGTGATCTGTAGAAAACTGGACCTGGATTCCAAATAGGGTTGCCAACTCCAGCCTGGGAAATCATTGGAGATTTGGGGCACTGTCTGCAGAGGGCAAACCTTGGAGAGGGAAGGGAGCTCAATGGGGATGTGATGCCACAGAGATCAGCAGGGCTTTTTTTGTAGCAGGAACTTCTTTGCATATTAGGCCATACCCCCTGGAGTAGCCAATCCTCCTGGAGCTTACAGTAGGCCCGGTACTAAGAGCCCTGTAAGCTCCAGGAGGATTGGCTACGTCAGGGGTTTGTGGCCTGATATGCAAAGGAGGTCTTGTTACAAAAAAAAGCTCTGGAGACCAGTCGTTCTTTTGTGAGAACTTCAGAGCCCAGCTGGTGGTTGGTAGCCCTACATTTGGGTACTTCTGAGGAATCCATAGACTGCTTTAAGCCCTTGCTATTGGAGTCAGAACACTTTCTGTGCAATTGAATTTATCTTTTTAAAATTGATTGATTTGATTAATAGGTTTCTAAACTGGCTTAAAGATGTTTTTGTCATTGTTGCTTATTTTGTTTTGTCAATGTGTCAGAAGTCTGCTGCCCTAGAGAGCCAGTTTGGTGTAATGGTTAAGAGTGGTGGATTCTAATCTGAAGAACCAGGCTTGATTCCTCACTCCTCCACATGCAGCTGCTGAGTGATTTTGGGTCAGTCACGGTTCTCTCAAGAGCAGGTCTCTCAGAGCTCTGTCAGCCCCACCTACCTCACAGGGTAGAGGAAGAGAAAGGAGATTCTAAGCTGCTCTGAGATTCTGACTGAAGGGCAGGGTATAAATCCAACTCTCCCCCTCCTCTAAAAGCGTGGTAGACATTTGTCAGATGTTGATAATTGTATAAAACAAAACAGTCATGATATCAGCTCTGACCGGGATAGCCCAAGCAAGCCTGATCTTGTCAGATCTTGGAAGCTAAGTAGGGCTGACTCTGGCAAGTATTTGGATGGGAGACCTTCAGAGAATACCAGTGTTGGGAGGCAGAGGCAAGCTATCAAGCCACTTCTCTGAATGTCCTCTATGCCCCAGTAGGAGTTGCCAGACGTTGCCATGGCTTGCAGGCATGGGCACAAACATGTACACACAAAAATGCAAACAAAAAACCCCAAAATGCCATGTTGTTGGAGTCACTGGCAAAGACACCCTGAAAGTATTACCTTTCACTATTGACTAGTTATTGTTCACACTTACGTATCAAGTGTGCATCCCCAATCTCTGTTTTATCACTTCCAGAACAAGAACAGTCATACAGTTTTATGCAGAATCAATGTGGGTATCCACGTCCTATGGCTTTTGTACATTCTGTCCTCGTGTATTACTAATTTGTCACTAACTAGGGCTGGTTGTTTTGCACACTAAGGAAAAAAACAAGCCTAACAGCTGACGGCACAATACAAGGAATAAGATATTTCTTAAATTAATAATCCCTGTGCATTTTGGGTTAGCTTCATTAGGGGATCTAGTAGGATAGGGGTTCCTTTTGCACATTAAACAGAATTCAACCATATTTCCTCTCAAAAATGAAATTGCATCCTTTGAAACTGGATTGCATACAATTTTTCAGAAATTAAATGCTGTTCTGCTTCAGGAGAATTTGGAAGTAGCCCATTAGGGGAGAAAGGGAGAGGTGTTGTTCCCCGGGCTGTTTGTTTTATTCCTTGCTTGTTTATTTGTTTGGTTTTTTTAATATTCCAGATGGGTCCCGAGCCAATGGGAGTGAATTGACATACGCAGTACATGTTGTACAAGGAGCACATACTTTTACAGTAAACATTGGTTGCTTAACCGTTGAGTAATGCTGCGGCAGTCATTTCCAATATTTTGCAAGCAATCAGTTTCGTGTAGTGTTTTGCCACTAAGCAATTTGTTAGTGGTTTTCCTTCCAGGCCAAACATATGTTGAAGGATGTAATTGCAAAAAGATGGGCTCTTGCTGATTGGGAATTTTAGTTGGGTTGTTCTCATGCCCCGAAAAACCAGAGCAAGGTCCATTCTCTGTATTCCCTTTATTTTTCAAAAGGTAAGAAACAGATGCAATTGCATTTTCTTCACGGCAGCGAGTAAGTTATATAGAACACCAAGCAGTGCTGCTGCAGACTGAGATTATGGGGATCTCCGTGTTCTATGGACAGAAAACATTTTCTGTTTAAAATACAGGACCATTTTCTGTCCTGCTTATGTCTTTGGACCCAGTCCATCGTTCTTGTTTTATAGTGTTCCCATATGTTACAATTCCAGCACGAAACTCCCAGGTAATTTACACATGTCATCTTTCATTCACTGCACTGATAGTGTTCATTGACGTTAACGACAGCATGTACTAACCTTGTTTTGGTTGGCGCAGTAAAACCGCAGTAGACGCAACTGAAAATATGTTATAAACTGAAAACATCAGTATATTTCATGGGGTACCTTTGTCCAAGTGATCAGTTTTTCCTAAGTCAGTGCCAAAACAAAGGGTGTATGGGTTCATACCTGTGGTGTTAGTTTTCAAGTGGGTATTTCTGTCTGTTTGTTTCCTGCTGTATCCCATGAGCTCAGAGAGTCTCCTTTGTAACTGGCTGCCAAAAGGTCACAATGGCTTCTATGACAGCCACATGATGCTTTAAATCTCCTGATTCTTTTGGCAGTTTCTGATGTTTTACATATTTAAACTTAAAAAAAATGATATCCCAACTTTTCAAGAGATGCTCGACACCATTGTTATTACCATAATGTGCAATCAATTCACATTAGCAGCCCCTATAAGAACATAAGAGAAGCCATGCTGGATCAGGCCAATGAGAGCTAGTTTGGTGCAGTGGTTAAGTGTTCGGACTCTTATCAGGGAGAACCGGGTTTGATTCCCCACTCCTCCACTTGCAGCTGCTGGAATGGCCTTGGATTAGCCATAGCTATTGCAGGAGTTGTCCTTGAAAGGGCAGCTGCTATGAGAGCCCTTTCAGCCCCACCCACCTCACAGGGTGTCTGTTGTGGGGGGAGAAGATATAGAAGATTGTAAACTGCTCTGAGTCTCTGATTCAGACAGAAGGGTGGGGTATAAATCTGCAGTCTTCTTCTTCCAGTGGCCCCATTCAGTCCAACACTCTGTGTCACACAGTGGCCAAAAAAACAGGTGCCATCAGGAGGTCCATCAGTCTACCTAGAAGCCCTCCCACAGTTGTCCCCCCAGCTCCAAGAATACAGAGCATCACTTGCCCCAGCCAGAGAGTTCCATCTATACCTTTGGCAACTAGCCACTGATGGACCCTCTCATGGAGTTTTAAAGCTGTTTGCTGTTGCCTTTCTTTGCATAGCAACTGTGGTCTTCTGTGGTCTCCCGTCCAAGTACTAACCATGACTGGCCCTGCTTAGCTTCCAAACTCTGATGTGCTCAGGTTACTCTAGGCCAGGGATGGCCAAACTTGCTTAAAGTAAGAGCCACATAGAATAAATGTCATGTCTGAGAGCCACAAGACATGAACATCAGATATCTGAGAGCAGGCAGGCAGGAAGGAAAATAGATGAAGGAGAGAAGAGGTGGACAGAAACTAACTTTAACTTCAAATGCATTCTCCAAGCTGCTGCCTGGCTTGGCTTGGAGAAATGATTTAAAGAGACAAATGCCTTCTCCAAGCAGGGCAGTGGGGGCTTTGAGAGCCACACAATATGAGCCACAGTTTGGCCACCTCTGGTCTAGGCTATTCAGGTTGCTAGTATTCTTCTTTTATATAAATGCAATTGTTACCTTCTTTTATACTTCAAAACCCTAAGAGTCTCCCCATCTGAATATAATTTGCAGCACCTTCACTTGTATGCCTTCTCCCAGTGGGTTTATATAACATCCACTTGTGAGGGTTCAATGGGACTAAATTAGGAAATAAAACTTGTGAGACCAATGAATTGAAACAAAAATCCCTTTAACTCAAAGTATTCCAACATACAGAACACAAGCAAGGGTCCCGTAGTGGACCACTTGGATATAACAATGGACATAAATGTGTAGTTGATAAGTTGTCTTCAGAAGAGGGTGTGGTGAGCCATGTCTTTTTCTCCAGTCCACAAAGGTGCTGGTTTCCTCTTGCAAAAAAAGAAATTAAGTTCCAAAAAACTGAATAACACAGTAACCAGCATGTGTTAGGTCTATCATATGACTACGTGGAAAAGAACAGTAAGATATGCTCTGACATTTAATATTAGCTAGCTGCTACAGTAGAAAAAAACAAGAGTCCAGTAGCATCTTAAAGACTACCAAAATTTGTGGCAGGATAGGCGCTTCCGTGAGTCACTGCTCACTTCTTCAGATAAGTTCATACCCTTCCATAAATTTTGTTAGTCTTTAAGATGCTACTGGACTCTTGCTCTTCTCTACTTGTAACAGCTAGCTAACATTAAATCTCAGAGCATATCTTACTGTTCTGCTACAGACAGACTAACATGGCTACCCATCTTGACATTAGCTGCTATCGATAGAAAAACACTGGAAACACACTCAAAATCTCATATTTATAACCTGAATCAGTTAAGTGTGGCAGACGACTAAATCATTTAAGGTTTAGAAAAGTGGTTGCCTGAAGTACAGTAATATAAATATTTAAATATATATATATATATTTTAAAAAACTTGGGAACCTTTTCATGACTTCAGGTAATGAAACTTGTATTTGTTTCAACGTACTGAATTGTCATGCTTTGTTCAGAGAGTATGCTCTGACTCTACTGCCCCTTATTCTTGTCTTTCTTTTTCTTTCTAATTTTATAAAATAAAAACACAGTAACCAGGCTACAGTTGGCAGCTGAAAAGTCTTCAGCTAGAACGTTAGACTTAAAATAACACAATTATGTTAATAATACAAGTTATACTAAATTTAATTCCCCCCTTTACTAATTAAGTTTCCAAATACATAAGGTTCTAATTACCTTATATGTTGAAAAAAGTCTAGTTATGGACAGATCATTACCTGATAGCGTTTAGACTTACTGCTTCAGTGGAGAGAACTGAGTCTGCACTGAGAGGTATCTATTTCAGGTTCTGTAAAATCTTTGAACATTGATTCAATTAATGTAAAACTTGGAAGGTCTTTAGTGAGGGAGGAGTATGTTCTATGCAAATTTGATGCCATTCTCTTTATAATAGCAGCTCCATACCCTCTACTAGATTCCCCATTGAAAGTAATGGAACCTGAAAAGCCACATAGCTTTGAATCCCAAGCTGATAATGTCCTACACAAACATAAGCAATTATGGAGCAACCCCCCCCCCCCCCGATCCTGGATATGAAAGTATAACTATTTTTCTCTTATCCCTGTAACTATAGTGCAGGGGTGGCCAAACTTGCTTAAACTAAGAGCCACATAGAAAAAAAGTCAGATGTCCGATAGCCACAAGATATGAATGTCAGATGTCTGAGAGCCTCAAGGCATTGTCAGGTGTCTAAGAACTGAAAGACATGAATGTCAGACGTTTGAGAGCCACAAGACAAGAAGGAAGAGGAGGAGGGAAGAAGGAAAGCAAATAGATGGGGAGAGAGATGTAGAAAGAAAGCAGCTTTAAATGCATTCTCCAAGCTGCCAGTTGGCTTGGCTTGGACAAGTGACTTAAAAAGACAAATGCCTTTTCTCCAAGCTGGCCAACGGGGCAGTGAGGGCTTCAAGAGACGCACAATGTGTGTGAAAGAGCCACAGTTTGGCCACCCCTGCTATAGTGCATACTGTAAATTGGTCTCTCTCAGGGTCTCAGGTCTCCAGTAGAGACAACCACAAACTGGCTCACAAATTTAAGTGTGTGATGAATTCTGGCCAATTCGTAGTTTGCAAAATGAAGATTGTGGCAGGTCAACTGGCATGAACTTTCCATGAACTTTCAAGATGTTCGTGGTGGTTCGTGCTGATTCATGAAAGGATATGTTTCCAGACAGACTTTCTTTGCTCAGTCTAAATGCTTATCAAACTAGAAAGCAAAAGGTGGGTGGAACTTGGAGGGCATGTAGAGGAGAATCTGGGGGTGGTCTCCTGTGACTTTGATGCCTCTCACTTGCACATGATCTGTTCTATGCACTCCTGAACCTCCTGAAACTACACCTGTCAAAATGATGGCCTGTCAGTTCCCCAGAAAACACTTTCCTGTAGGCATCTTATTTGGGGAGCCATAACTTGGACCCTGTGAATTCAATCCTTGCCAAGCATGGAATGCAGGTAGAGGAAAGTCAGCTGGAGAGCTCCTGTGAGTTTGGTGTATCTAGCATGCTGGAGGGCATTCTATTACCTCATGAACTGAACAGGATAATTGGGCAGCTAAAAATTCATGATGATTCGTGGTTTGCAAAACAGGCATACCGCGAACAATGAACCGAACTGAACCATATTGTCCTGGTTCGTGCCCATCCCTAGTTTCCAGGGTCTCAGAAATGCTACCTGAACCTAGGATCTTCTCCATGCAAAGCTGCTGTTCTTCCATGGAACCCTGATCAACTCTGTACATGATTGCATGGTAAATAAGTGACAATCTACTACTTTCCAGTCTTGTCTTCACACTTTCAAATGTGGATCAGAAAACTGAACAATCACTTCACATAGGAAACTGGCAAAGCCCTAAATGCATCCTTATCATAGAAGATGAAGAAGAAGATATTGGATTTATATCCCGCCCTCCACTCCGAAGAGTCTCAGAGTGGCTCACAATCTCCTTTACCTTCCTCCCCCACAACAAACACCCTGTGAGGTGGGTGGGGCTAAGAGAGCTCTTACAGCAGCTGCCCTTTCAAGGACAACCTCTGCCAGGGCTATGGCTAACCCAAGGCCATTCCAGCAGGTGCAAGTGAAGGAGTGGGGAATCAAACCCGGTTCTCCCAGATAAAAGTCTGCACACTTAACCACTACACCAAACTGGCTCTCATAGAGTTGTCCTGCCCTATGTTCCTCCACAATTTCTTAACATGAGAATGAGGAGGCAAGGCGCCAGCTAGTTTTAAAACATTCTTTAACTTTCTGCTGGAAATTCTGCATTTGCCATATTTTCTTGCTGTGATCTGTTGTTTGTTTCACAAAGTGAGGAAGGAGAGTGGCAGCTTTCCCATTGTTCTCTATGGGGGAATTTTTTCAGGGGGGCTGGAGTGTCTACTTTCCAATCAAATGACACCAAAATTGCATGGAACTGAGGAATGCCTGCCCCTTAATACTATCCAAATTTCAGGTGAATTGGTCAAATGGTTCCAATTCTATGGACCCCTAACAAGGTGCCCCCAGGCGCTGTATTTTTAGAGAGAAGAGTCACTCTCCACCACTAGAACGGAAGAGGGAGGGTGGATGGCTGTTGTGTTATTATTGCCTGTGGAGGACTTGTGGGGTGGGGCGTGGCTGTTTTTCAACCAAATTACACCAATACTCTAACAACTACATTACTCACATGCTGGATACTCAATACACTATCTGATAATGGGTGGTGATGCCTTGCTGGAAATCCCAGAGGGCCTGACAGCTTGTAGGGAGCATTGCCCCTCCAGGAAATACTGGGGGCTTGAGCCCTGCTCCTCCCCTGTAGTTTATGCCCCTGAATGATTGATCCATTGGTCCATCATTGTCAGTATTGTCTACTCAGACCGGCAACAGCTATCCATGGTCATTCACATCATATACTACCTAATGTATTTTTAACTGGAGATGCCAGGGGTTGAACCTGGGACCTTCTGCATGCTAAACAGATGCCAAACTGAACCAAAGCAAGATAATATGTGCAATAAAAGGAGGGTGATCTGTGAATTTGCCTGCCAAGATTGCAAAGTTTGCCTTGCTAGCTGTGATCCAGGATGCTGGAGCATGCCTTTCTGTTACCATTCCCATCATCAGTCCTACTTTACTTCCAATAATACTTTATTAATTTCAGTGATGGCCTACCCCACTACAGGTGTTCTAACTAATCTAATTTCTGAAATATGCTTTTTTAGAGAGAGCCACAATCCTCTTACGCTCTTTCCCCCCCTCTTTTAACAGAGCAATTTCCTCTTTGGAGAGAGGTCGATGCATCCCTCAGTCCTTGCTGCTGTTTTATGTTACCTATCACAGGTTGGTGCTTTATCAGGAGGATAGGAGGGTTTGGGAAGACATTGCTTGCCTCTGAGCATCTGCAGAGTATAATTCTGAAATTTTGAAAAGCCACCTTTCCCATTCTTCCTCTTTTTAAATTTCTCTGATTGAAATGAAATTGATTCAAAGCAGATTCCACATTCCTAAAAAGGGAAGAAATTGGATAAAGAGGAATTAAGAGAATGTATGGTAACAATGCTAAGTGCCTCACCGTGTCCATTGGAGTAGCCATGTTAGGCTATTAATGATGCAAAAGGCAGAAGCGTTGACCTCAATGGAGCTAGACTGCTTTTATGGAGAGAAGATGTGCACAGCAAAGAAATTTTGTCAGAGTCAACAACTGAGACTTTTCTGCTACAAAAGAGGCAAGATGCATTCGGAACCCCAATACTGCTTGCCTCTTCAGCAGAAATAAGAAATAACAGGAGAAAGTCATGTCAGACTAACCTGATCCCTTTTTTTGAGAAAGTGACTGCCTTGCTGGATCAGAGGAATGCTGCAGACATAGTTTATTTATTTTATCAAATTTATATTCCTCCCTCCCCTAATGGGCTCAGGGCATCTGACAACAGTTAAAAGCCACATAGAAAATTAAAAACAATATACTATCAAATCAATTCCACACATTTTTAACCATAATATCCAAAATGCATGTCAATGTTTTTGAATATCTTTATTTATCCAATGGGATTGTCACTGCTGTGGGGCATTTGTTACCTCTTCTTAACCACTGAAGGCAAGCTTAAATAGTTCAGTCTTACAGGCCCAACTATCTTGATTTCAGTAAGGCTTTTGATAGGGTTCCACACACTATCCTTGTTGACATTGGCAAAATGTGGTCTGGATCCTGTTACCATTAGATGGATAAATCAAAGATTTTAGGTTTTCACGGCTGGTAACATCATTAGGGTTTGCAGAATCTTTCACTGGCTGGTCACATTCAACAGCCAGTTTCCTTATCACTACCCTTCCAGGAAGCCCCACCAAACAATGGGCACATCCACAAACCTATTGCCCTTTCACTACACCCCCTCCAGCCTAGAAATAGCAGCTCTCCAGCAGCCCTGGCCTCACCCAATGCACAGCAGCCAAGAAGGTCAGAGCGCCTGCTCCGGCTGCAACGCCACTGAGGATGTTCTCCGCAGCTGAGAACGAAACGTCTGGAAGAAAAACTTTCTCCAGTAGAACACGGCACTTGAGCCCGAAAGATTCTACAAACCCTAAAGTTGATAAATCACACCCAAAAAGTGCTTGTGAATAGTTTCTCATCCTCTTGGAGAGGAGTGACAAGTGGAGTGCCTCAAGTATCTGTCCTGGGGCCTGTTTTGTTCAACATCTTTATAAATGATTTGGATGAAGGAACTGAGGGTATATTTATTAAATCTGCAGATGATACTAAATTGGGAGGGGTTGCAAATACAGCAGAAGACAGAAACAGGATATAGGATATAGGATGACCTTGACAGGCTGGAAAACTGGGCTGAAATCAATAAAATGAATTTTAACAGGGATAAATGTAAAGTTCTGCATTCGGTAGGAAAAATCCAATGCATGGTTTAGGGGAGACTTGTCTTAACAGTAGTATGTGTGAAAAGGATCTAGGGGTCTTAGTGGACCATATGCTGAACATGAGTCAACATGTGAAGCAGTGGCTAAAAAGGCAAATGCAATATTGGGCTGTGTTAATAGGAATATAATGTCCACGTGAAATGATGGTATCGCTTTACTCTGCTCTGGTAAGACCTCACGGAGTACTGTGTTTAGTTTTGGGCACCATATTTTAAGAAGGATATAGACAGGGCTTTTTTTGAGCAGGAACACAGTTCCAGCTGGCTTGGCGTCAGGGGTGTGGGCTAATATGTAAATGAATTCCTGCTGGGCTTTTTCTAAAAAAATGCCCTATTTGAAACAATGGTGACATCAGAGGGTGTGGTATATGCAAATAAGTTCCTGCTGGGCTTTTTCTACCAAAAAAGCCCTGCACATAGACAAGCTGGAACAGGCCCAGAGGAGAGCAACAAAGGTGGTGAGGGATCTGGAGACCAAGTCCTACGAAGAAAGGATGAAGGAGCTGGGCATGTTTAGCCTGAAGAGGAGGCGGCTGAGAGGTGATATGATCACTGTCTTCAAGTACTTGAAGGACTGTTATATAGAGGATGATGCAGAATTGTTTTCTGTGGCCCCAGAAGGTAGGACCAGAACCAACAGGTTGAACTTAAACCAAAAGTGTTTCCAGCTCAACATTAGGAAGAACAAATGGTTCCTCAGTGGAACAGGCTTCCTTGGGAGATGGTGGGCTCTCCTTTTTTGGAGGTTTTTAAAGAGGCTGGATGGCCATCTGACAGCAATGCAGATCCTGTGACTGTAGGGGGGAGGTGGTATTTGTGAATTTCCTGCATTGTGCAGGGGAGTGGACTAGATGACCCTGTAGGTCCCTTCCAACTCTATGATTCTATGAAACTTCCAGTTGTGTGTATGGTGCTCCGCACCAATATTCCCTCTAAGGTGAGTTAGTGTGAGCTAGTTCACAGTTTTTAGAATCCAGCTCACGCATTTTTGTCTTAGTTCAGGAAAAAATGGCCCCAGAACACATTAATTTATGCAGTAGCTCACAACCTTAATGTCAATATTCCCTCTAAGGTGAGTTAGTGTGAGCTAGTTCACAGTTTTTAGAATCCAGCTCACGCATTTTTGTCTTAGTTCAGGAAAAAATGGCCCCAGAACACATTAATTTATGCAGTAGCTCACAACCTTAATGTCAATAGCTCAAGAAGTAGAATTTTTGTTCACAAGATTCCACAGCTTAGCGAGAGTATCACTCCCCACATGTGCTTGTATCTGAGATGCGTGTGGCTTTTGTGTTGTCCCATGGCTATAACTTTGGTCTTCCATGTTTGCATTTCATTCCACACTGACCCTGCACAGATTGTGCAAACGAACCTGCGTGTGAACATCAGTCTGCAGTGCTGTAATTCAATCAGGAATAATCCTTTGGAAAGAGAACAGTTTCCATGCAGTGTAAACGCAAAATGAAGCATGTGAAGCATTAGGTGTCATCAGGGTATCCAGAGTTCATGTTTCTACCCGCCCCCCCCCCCCGTCCTATGAGAAGTAATGTCGTATGGGGGAGGGGACTGCTCTGAGAGTGTTGAAAGAATGCTGTGAGGGCCAGCAAACTCTGCAGGATTCGTACTGTACTCAAAATGGTGAGTAATGAGTTGCTGACTTGCAACAGAGACACAGCTGTGAAGCTGGTGGAGTCGTTTCAATAAAACATCAACTTCTCAAGGAAAATTGGCTGTAGAATGAGAACAGATGGAGTATTAGAAGAAAAAAATCAGCTTGCAAGCGAACCCCTGAAGTCTCCACCTTTTCCTTGGGACCATTCCCCCTGCCCAAGACCCTTGTAGCTGTTGCTGCCACCAACTTTTTTTCTTAATGATGTTTTGATTTTTTTTGTGGTTAACATTTGATTACAGTGTATGTAATATTTGCAGTCTGGTGTTTCACGGAGTTCAGGTTTTAAAACTGGACAAAACCCTTTCCTTGCTCAAAGGAATGAACAAACAAACAAACAGACAGACAAACAAGACCAACCCTGAACTGCTGGGTTGTTTTAATTTTGAGCCAATCCACTTGAGAACAGATTACTCAGTCAGAGTTGCAGTGATATCTAAGGACTGTGGAGATTTGCATAATCATCCTCACCATCATCATCATCATCTTCTTCTTCTTTTCCACCTCCTCCTCCCCCCGCCCCCCCCCCAAAAAAAAATCAGTGCCAGTGCCACTAGGAAGAGTTAAGATGGAACCACAGGCTCCAGCATCTGGTTATCATGAAGAAGGAAGATGAATCCCTGGGGACAAAAAACATCTGTCACTATCTGGCCTCAATTACTGGGTAGCATACTTCTCAGGTCAATAGAATTACCATCTATGGACCACTTGAGCTTTTGAGGTCTCTTCCCAGAGATCATCACCTTGTTTTGGCAAAATTAATGTTTAAAACCTCACCCTTACAGAAATTACCCAGTTTTTACAACATCTGGCCTATATGGGTTAAGGGGCTCAACACCGTATAGGAGGAGAGAGACCTTCTGACCAGGTCAGTTATCTCCTGTGGTTATTTTGGACCTTTTAAAGAACAACACCAGCAAGTCCTTCATCAGTGAATCACGCCAAGGCCATTGTACATCATCACCCTCTTGATTCACCATTTTCTGCGTGGCCTCTAAACCAGGATATAGAGGTTATTCTTTTTATGAGATCTGTAAGACCCAATGTGTACATTACAACTGTATTATGGCCAATGAGGGAAAAAATGCCTCTGTATGCTTAGAGGGCTCTGACCTGGTTAGCCCAGGCTATCTGGATCTCATCAGATTTTGAAAGCTAAGCAGGGTCAGCCCTGGTTAGTACTTGAATGGGAAGTCCAAGGTTGCTACAACAGAGATAGACAATGGCAAACCACCTTTCTTTATCTCTTGCCTTGGCAGCCCTACAGGACAGGAAAGTGAAATTGTAACGGGCAATGAAGAGAGGGCGAAACTGCTCAATTCCTACTTTTCCTCAGTCTTCTCTTTTGAGGGGAACGGTGCTCAACATGGCAAAAACAGAACATATAAGGAAGGTATGAAGTTCCAACCTAGGATCAGCATAGGGGTAATACATAAACACCTAGTTTCTTTAAATGAAAGTAAGTCCTCAGGGCCAGATGAATTGCATCCAAGGGTTCTAAAAGAGCTTGCAGATGTAATTTCTGAGCCTGGCTATTATTTTTGAGATATCTTGAGAACAGGAGAGGTGCCGGAAGATTGGAGGGAGATTAATGTTGTCCCCATCTTCAAGAAGGGGAAAAAAGATGATCTGGGTAACTACCGACCTGTCAGCTTGATGTCTATACCTGGAAAAGTTTTAGAACAAATCATCAAACAGTCGGTCCTGGAACATTTAGAAAGAATGGATGTGAGTACTTAGAGCCAGCATGGGTTTCTCAAGAACAAGTCATGTAAAACTATCCTGATCTTTTTTTTTGAGAAAGTGACTACCTTGCTGGATCGGGGGAATGCTGTAGACGTCGTTTATCTTGATTTCAGTAAGGCTTTTAATAAGGTTCCATAGTGTCCTTGTTGACAAGTTGGTAAAATGTGGTTTGGATCCTGTTACCATTAGGTGGATCTGTAACTGGTTGACAGATCGCACCCAAAGAGTGCTTGTGAATGGTTCCTCATCCTCTTGGAGAGCAGTGACAAGTGGAGTGCCTCAAGGATCTGTCTTGGGAGCTGTTTTGTTCAACATCTTTATAAATGATTTGGATGAAGGAATAGAGGGAATGCTTATTAAATCTGCAGATGATACTAAATTGGGAGGGGTTGCAAATACAGTAGAAGACAGAAACAGGATACAGGATGACCTTGACAGGCTGGAAAACTGGGCTAAAATCAATAAAATGAATTTTAACAGGGATAAATGTAAAGTTCTGCATTTCGGTAGGAAAAATCCCATGCATAGTTATAGGATGGGGGAGACTTCTCTTAGCAGCAGTATGTGCAAAAAGGATCTAGGAGTCTTATGCATCATACTAAACATGAGTCAACAGTGTGATGCGGTGGCTAAAAAGGCAAATGCAATTTTGGGCTGTATCAACAGAAGCAGATCTTTTTTTGAGCAGGAATGCAGTTCCGGCTGGCTTGGTGTCAGGGGGGTGCAGCCTAATATGCAAATAAGTTCATGCTGGGCTTTTTCTACAAAAAGCCTCATGTGAAACATTGGTGATGTCAGAGGGTGTGGCATAATATGCAAATGAGTTCCTGCTGGGCCTCTTCTACTAAAAAAGCCCTGAACGGAAGTATAGTGTCTGGATCACATGATGTGATAGTATTGCTTTACTCTGCTCTGATAAGACCTCGCCTGGAGTATTGTGTTCAGTTTTGGGCACCACATTTTAAGAAGGATATAGACAAGCTGGAACGGGTCCAGAGGAGGGTGACGAAGACGGTGAGGGGTCTGGAGACCAAGTCCTTTGAGGAAAGGTTGAAGGAGCTGGGGATGTTTAGCCTGGAGAGGAGGCGGCTGAGAGATGATATGATCACCATCTTCAAGTACTTGAAGGGCTGTCATAAGAGGATGGTGTGGAATTGTTTTCTGTGGCCCCAGAAGGTAGGACCAGAACTAGTGGGTTGAAATTAAATCAAGAGTTTCCGGCTCAACATTAGGAAGAACTTCCTGACCATTAGAGCGATTCCTCAGTGGAACAGGCTTCCTCAGGAGGTGGTGGGCTCTCCTTCCTTGGAGGTTTTTAAACAGAGGCTAGATGGCCATCTGACAGTGATTAAGATCCTGTGAATTTGGGGTAGGTATTTGTGAGTTTCCTGCATTGTGCAGGGGGTTGGACTAGATGACCCTGGAGGTTCCTTCCAACTCTATGATTTTCTGAATTCTATGAATTCTAGGGTTGCCATATTGCTGATATGGAATAGCGCTGGAATTAGTGAAGGCAAAATCAGAGTGTATGGATCAGGCTGTCTTGTCAAAGAACCAGTTAAGAAACAAATGATGCACACTGAAAAGATTAGGGTTTGTATCCTGGGGTTACTACCTACTGTAATGCTATTTAATAGAGGTTCACTAAGGAATGGATGGTTCCATTTATTCCTTGATATGTTTCTATTCTGTCTTTCCTTTCATCCATGGAAGGTCAACGTGTCTCATGAAGTGTCAAATAGGCACTTCACCAAAAAATGAACTAGGACCAGGCTCATTTTTGGCTGATTCATCTGTAGTAGAGGATTCAATAAAACAAGCCCCCTTGTAGGTCGGCAGGCCAAGTTAATGTAATATCTGAGGGCATGTCTTCAATACTAACAGACTTGGGCTTGTTTCTATCACCACCAGAAGGTTTGCAACCCAAAACGCCCCACTTTCAAGAGAAGAGGAGTGAAAATTATGCTCCTCTGGTAGAAATGCTTCCATCCAGAGAAGTGACATGGTGGATCCAACAAATGGCATCCACCAAAGGATCTTGGGAATTTCACTTGAAACAGGTCCTCCAAATTCTCATCTTCACATCCTTATGAGGTTCCCAGTTCTCTGGAGAAGGCAATGGCTATTAAAGCAGCTTAGGTTTATAATGCAGATATGAGTCTTTTCAGGGGTTGTTTTGTAAAAAAATAGGTGTTGGAGCTCATCCAGGGATTGTTATGCAGTTGCACCTACTATTCAATGGACAAGGAGGTGGCACTCTCAGAAGGAGGAGGTGGAACTCTCAGAAAGGTTCAGGAGCTGTGCTCCTGTGAACTCCACTGAATTAGTGAATCTCTGTGCTCCTGTGAGCTCTCACTGAATAAAAAAGGCCTGAGTCTTAAGAACATAAGAGAAGCCATGTTGGATGAGGCCAATGGTCCATCCAGTCCAACACTCTGTATCACACAGTGGCCAAAAATTTGGCTATCAGTGGCTCTTAGCCACAGTGTGTGTGTGTATCCTCTGCTCCATATTTTTATCTAACCCCCTCTTGAAGCTGGCTATCCTTGTGGCCGCCGCCACCTCCTGTGGCAGTGAATTCCACATGCTAATCACCCTTTGGGTGAAGAAGTACCTCCTTTTATCCATTCTAACCCGACTGCTCAGCAATTTCATCGAATGCCCACGAGTTCTTGTATTGTGAGAAAGGGAGAAAAGTACTTCTTATTATTAATTGTTATTATTATTAATAGTCTTTTTATTAATGGAAACACTAGAGTTACAGACCAGCTTTCTTTTTGTATTGTTTTCCTTGCCTTAAAATGGAAAATACTGTGCAAGTACATGGGATTATCTTTTATTTTTCCTTACACTTGTATGTAATCTCTACCAAATGACTCCAAGTTTGCAAAAGTCTACTGCTGTAAATCAGAAAATAAAATACTATGAATCTTACCAATTATTTTTAAAGAAAGCCTGAGCTAATGAATCAACTTGAGCTGCTGTTGTACAAATGATGAATTGAACCACCACAAGCTAACTCAAAGCATGGCTAGCTAGTCTATGGGATAAAACATCAATTAGAACCCTCCACCAGTCTATGGGATAAAACATCAATTAGAACCCTCTGCATTTCATAATAGGTTGGATCCAAATGCTTTCTCCACTGGAGAAAAAGGAAGGAGGGGTCACTTGACTGTCCAAAAAGGCTATAGTGGGGATTGCAGGTTGGCATTTGCTGCTGCCACCACCGCAGATGAGCGAGAGGAAAGAAGAGCATCCAACCCCAGTGGGGACATCATGTTTGGTGTAGTGGTTAAGTGTGCAGACTCTTATCTGGGAGAACCGGGTTTGATTCCCCACTCTTCCACTTGCACCTGCTGGAATGGCCTTGGGTCAGCCATAGCTCTGACAGAGGTTGTCCTTGAAAGGGCAGCTGCTGTGAGAGCCCTCTCAGCCCCACCCACCTCACAGGGTGTATGTTATGGGGGAGGAAGGTAAAGGAGATTTTGAGCCGCTCTGAGATTCAGAGTGGAGGGCAGAATATAAATCCAATATCATCATCTTCTTCTTCTTCGTCGTCGTCTTCTTCTTCAGTTGGTGCTCTATCCTATCAAACATCTATTGTTTTTAGCATAGAGATTTGGGAAATTCCTAGAGCACTGGCTGAAAGTGACCTCAGTTCTGCAGTCAGGCACAGCCCTAGCCCAAAATCTCCCAAGGGCAACCCAAAACCTCCATGAATAAGGTTTGGGGCTCTAGTAAGGAGTAACTAACCTGTACAAAACTAACCTGGCTGGATCTAACCCAATCTCTTTATCTACTTTTAGGTCATCATTGATGAAAACCAACTAGACCAGGTGAATCGAACTCATTTGCTATGAGGGCAAGATCTGACAAGAATGAGACCTTGTCGGGCCAGGCCATGTGCATCGTAAAATATGCCAGATAGCAGAGATATAAGCTTTATAAAGGACACAGACAAGCACAATTAAAGATTTTTCAAAAAAACTTTTAAAAACATGCTTAAAACATTAGTATTCATTGGTCTTAAAGGTGCTTTCTTTGTATCTCTCCCATGAGATCCAGGGAACTGGGCAAAGGAAGCTCTGGCTCTTTCCTTCCTTCCCCAGGAGCCCAGTAGGGGGAGGAGCCTCAATCAATAGAAGGAAGAGAGTCTTGGCTCAGGAGCTTTGCTGTGTGATTGAGAGTCTGGCAAAGCAAGCTCTCCCTCCTCCCTTCCTCCCCAAGGGAGGAGCCTCAGCCAATGGAGAAAATAGAGGTTTTGCTCTGTAGCTCCTATGCAATTGAGCAAGCCTTGCAAAGCAAGCTGTGATGCAGAAGGAAGCAAGAGAGAGGGAGAAGGAAGCAGATGACAGTCAGTTGCTCGGGGGCGGGGGGGGCTGATAGGAGCCCTCCGGGGGCCTGATTTGGCCCCCGGGTCACATGTTTGACACCCCTGAACTAGACCTTTTTCCAGTTGTCAGACATGAAGCCCAGAATCTCTTTGTTAAATAAGTTAAGTGCTGGGAGAGGAACATTCCCTTTAATGGAAAACTTCTGTATAATAGTCATAGCAGGAACTCTACTGTGGTTGGCACTTTCACTATGGATTGGCTTAATAGTCAATCTGGCACTAAATAATGCTTAAGTGAGACATAAAACAATCTAAGTTCATTTATGTAGACCATAGATAAAAATATATAGTCTTTCTAATCTCATTGAGATTCAAAGTTACAATGGAAAAGGGCTTAATTTTATAGTAGGCTAAATATTCTTCCGACATCTGTTAGCAAATTGTCTGAAAGAGTAGAGATGAAATTGAATGAGGATTTGTTTTTTGTTTTCGGTAAAAAGCTGGACTCCAAAGATGAGGCTAAAAAATTTTCACCAAAAGACAAAAAAAAAGTATTAATACATCTCTTCAAAACCAATCAGAATAGATTCTATAGAAAATTGGCATCCAATTCTTTCTACTTTCTTTTCACCTTTCTTTGCACGCTAACTCGGTATGATCTTTCCAAATGCATACTGAATCATTAGAAACGATCCTCCCAAATGCATACCAAATCATTAGAAACAAGCATGGGAACAATTAATATAATTTGGAGAGCCTGAGAATTTTCCATTAAGGGACAGACAGGGCGTCCGCAATTTATGAGACGATTGCAACACAACTCCCAGCTTTATGTCCCATGGATTTAGCCATTCACACTGATGTGGTTATCCTTGGTGTTGAGCTTGAAGAAAGGTAATTCAGTTGAAATTAAGCAGTCTGCCTCATTTGGTCAAGGACTGAGCAAGGATTACATGTGGTTCATTGACTATGAAATACTCCCCCATTCATTTAAGTTCCGGGTTCATGTTTACTGCCCTAGCAGTTGATCAAGAGTCATTAAAGCTGCAAACCATGTGTAACATACAAGGCTAGTTCCAGGTCTTGGGGGGCCCAGGGCAGACAGGGCACCAGTCCCCCCCCCCCAATGCTTTCCTTTCCATCCCTACTCCTGTGCACACTCCCTGCCTATGTCCCCTTCTCCAATTTACAAGTCCTCCCACTGCTCATGCTCAATTGCCTCCACAACCTAGATATCTTTTCTTCAACAGCAATGGTCGCAGTCTATGCAGCTGGGAGTGCTGCTGCTATTGTCACCAAAAGTGCCACCACTGAGCACCATCCCCATGCCTTTCCTAACTGACTCTAGGCAGCTGGGAGCATGGCTGCAGAGGTGGCAGGGGAGGTGCATGAATGCAAGTCAGCAGCAGTGGGCCCCACCAAAAGTCCTGGACCCTGGCAGATGCCCCACCTCAGGGTATGCTGATGCAAGTTCAGATGGTATATGTTGTGCTTGCCTCAAACATCAAGGTAGGCCACTCTGACCTGGATAGCCCAGGCAAGCCTGATCTCATCCAATCTTGGAAGCTAAGCGGGGCTGACTCTGGCAAATACTTGGATGGGAGACCTCCAAAGAATACCAGGCCCAGGATGCAGGGGCAGGCAATAAAAAGCCATCTCTCTGAATGTCGAAACCCCAGTAGGGATCACCAGAAGTCAGCCATGACTTCCTGGCATGCACACATACTAGGCTTGCGTTTTGGAAGATGTGTGTGTTTGCCTTTAAATCTCAGTGAGCCTGAAGCTCATGGGGGCAGGGCAAGCAGGCAGAGCCATGTGTGTTAGAAAAGAAGAGAAGCAGCCCAGTCCCTCTGTTTGATTTGCATTCCTTTCAAAAGCTATTTTATAGTGAAAAGAGTTAACTAGAACCTGATTATGGGATAGAAGAAAACTACACCCCCTAGACTTCTCTCTCCTTAAGTTGGTTGAAATACAGCAGATTGTTACATTCAGGATCTCTGGTGAGTAAAACTATACCATTGACCTAGGGAGATCACAAAAGTGTGGGTGTACAAACTGTTTATTTTGGCTGCTTTGTGAGGATGTGTGTGTTTACTTTAATTTAGTGGAAGCACAGTTGCTGGGTAACAAAAGGCAAAAAAGAGAATGAGGAAATGGACTGTATTCAGGGGAATTGCACTGCTGTTTGTTTGTTTGTTTGGAATGGGAAAGTCTCCTGGCTCCACCCCCAAAGTCCCCAGATATTTCCTGAGTTGGACCTGGCAACCCTAACACATACACACACATGTACACAAAGAAATGCTGACAAAATTTTAAAACCATCATCAAATGCCAATTCCCCCATTATTCTGTGTTAAAATTTTTATGAGTTGTTGAAAAGAGTCTCCTGTTTGCATTGATTTCTGGGATTTGTGACAAGTATGTTCGTGTTGTTGTTCGGGTTGTTTCTGATGTCTTTTCTTCCTTCTTTCTCTCTTCCCTTCCTTATCTTCTTCACTCATCAGTGCACTTGGGCTTTATTTGCCCAGATTTCCATTTCATCCTCTTGGCCTTGGCAACCCCTGCGATTTTGTCTGCAACCACCCATGAATCATCATGTCAAATATAGCACAGTTAACATCACCCTGCCCACCAATTTCTCCTGCTCCTCCTCCTCTTTTCTTCAGATGGCTCAACAGAAAATACCATTTCTTCAGCTACAGTCGGAGGAGCCCTCAGAGAAGTCTCTGGAATATAGTTCCAAAATAATAAATAACAATTTGTGAAAATAATATATTCCAGCTGTCAGGCCATTACTGTTATTAGAATATGCTCTCCTAGCAATGGATTAAAGTTGCTTCTTTGAAGTCATGGTTTATCTCTTCTTTTCAATGTATATTACTGAAATATTTCTGAAAGAAGGTCCCTTGAAATGTTACAAGTGGAAGCCTACTCAAAATCTTGATTATTGAACCACTTGTTTTGAACTAGCTACTACTTTTTCAAATTAGGGGCTCATTCTAGTTCAGGTTCAAAGTAATCAACAGCTCTTACAAAAAAGAGCCTTGTAAGCAATGTTCCCTCTAAGCTGCAGAGTCCTGTGAGCAAAAATTCTACTTTGTGAGCTACTGGCATTAAAGTCGTGAGCTACTGCATAAATTATTGTGCTTGGGGCCATTTTTCCTGAACTAAGACAAAAAGGTGTGAGCTGGAGGTTAAAAATCTGTGAGCTAGCTCATGCTAACTCAGCTTAGAGGGAACACTGCTTGTAAGCTCTTGGAGGATTGGCTACATCAGGGGTGTGTGGTCTAATATGGGGAGGGACGGTGGCTCAGTGGTAGAGCATCTGCTTGTTAAGCAGAAGGTTCCAGGTTCAATCCCTGGCATCTCCAAAAAGGGTCCAGGCAAGAAGGCATAAAAATACTCAGCTTGAGACCCTGGAGAGCCGCCGCCAGTCTGAGAAGACAATACTGACTTTGATGGACCAAGGGTCTGATTCAGTTTAAGGCAGCTTCATATGTTCAATATGCAAAGGAGCTCCTGCTAGAATTCCACCTTGCCTATTGTTAATCTGCTCCTGCAAACTCTCAAGTTGGCCTGGGTTGAAGTCTCTAACCCTAATCCTTAGGAGGGGAATGGCAAAAGTCTTTACCTACTAGGGTGACAGAAGACCAAAATTACACTGATTCAAACCCCTCTGGAGCCATTGGATTTTTGACCCTCTTCCTTTGTCCTTGTTTTGCCCACTCTTGATTCTTGGCTTTCCCTGCTTTGATTTGACTCTCAATCTCTGCTTTCCCTTTCTCGGTCTCTGTTCCTTTCTGGCTCCCAACCATCGCTTGCAACCAGGTTTCTGCTTTTTGTCACATCTCATGTAAGCTTCTCAATTTAAGAACCTTTAAAACCTCCCGGAGTGCTTCTTCTGGGCCTGTTCCCAGTTTTCCAGTCATATCTCTGCTATTACCTGGCCTCTCACTTTTGCTGGCAAAATCTCCCCAGCTAGCTTCTGACCTGTTTTACCATCTCTGAGTTATCTGCAGATAAAAATGGCAGAATGCATGACAGTCCCCCTCATCCCCCCATTATAAAATAACAGATCTACATGTGCTGAAGCACTTTTTAAAAGAGCCAAAATTAGGAATGGAAAACATTCGCTCAAAGAGCATTGCTTTTAAACACAACAAGTTCACAGCCATTGTGCAACTGCTGTGGATCCTATCTTGCAGTGACATCTAGAGATCTGAGAGAGACCAAACACGGAAAGTAGTTTGTTTCCAAAGCTGCATTTGAACAATTAGGTTCTGTCTGTATGGAACATGAGACTTTTCACCAATGCCCCAGAAATCCACACCTGCCAACTCTGCGTGTTGCCTCGATTGCCTTTTTCATAGCAACTGCAAATATTAAGCTCAGGCAGTGAATGGCCTGGCACAGGGCTTTTTTTGTAGCAGGAACTTATTTGCATATTAGGCCACACACCCCTGATGTAACCAATCCTCCAAGAGCTTACAGGGCTCATAGGGTAAGATAGAAAGAGCACATTCAAATTTAGAGGTTCCAGAGCTCCACTTCTGTGAGTTCCTGCCCAAAATGAGGTCTGGGTTGGAGGAAATGTTTTAAAGGTAATGAACACGTGAAGCTGCTGCATTGGTCTATCATGGTTAGAATTGTCTATTCGGACTGACAGCAGTTCTCTAGGATCTCTAGTTGAGATGCTTCCACTCAGTCCTTTCAACTGGAGATGGCGGGGATTAAACCTAGGACCTTTTGCATGCAAAGCAGCTGCTCTAACATTAAGCCATGCTTCACCCTGGAAATAAATGGGGGAACAGAACTAGCTCCTTATTCTACCTCATTTTTAACAGCCTAGGTCACTTCCGTTATTGGAGCCAGTAAGGATAAAAAAGAATACTACAAAAATTTTAATTACTGTATTTATAACATGTTTTATTGAATGTTTGTTAGCCGCCCTAAGCCTGCCTAGGCGGGGAGGGCGGGATATAAATAAAATTAATAATAATAATAAAAAACAGAGTATAGCAAGATAAGACATGGACAATTTTAGCTCAATCCTCAATCCTCAGGCTTCATCTTCTGTTTAAAAAGAGACCCTATTTTCCTGCTTCACTCATAAAAGGATGTGCACATGAAAATGTGGAAGCAGGAATCCATGTAGGATATCCTCATTCATGTCTTGTTTGGTCCTGTAACTAGAACGTTTTTGTGGTGGTTTCCTCAGCTAGAATGGCTTCCCCATTCCATGTAAAAGGAAGGTTAATTCACTTGTTCATTTTTTGTGCATGCAAATCATTAGGTCTTTCCATCAAAGTGAATGGAGACATCCAGGCCTCGGATTCAGCAGGAGCTCACAGGAGCACAGCACACAGGAGCACAGCTGCTGAATCTTTCTGAGGGTTCCCCCTCCTCCCCCCCCCCCACAACCTTGTCCATTGAGTAGTAGGTGCAGCTGCATAACAATCCCTGGCAGAGAAGAGCAGGCTGCCAGCCAGCCACCAGGGACTTTGCCACACCCCCAGCAGCTCTCATTAACCCCTGGAGAAGCCCATGCCACCCTTTCTCCACTTCTGATGTGATTTTGGATGGTGGGTGGCTTGCTGACCTTTTCACTGGCAGGGGGTGGAGTGGCCAAGGAGAGCCCCAGGTGAGCAAGGCCTGCTTGGGCTGGCTGGCTCTCTAGGCAGCCCAAGCAGGCCTTGCTCGCCTAGGGCTCTCCTTTCTTGCATTGGGTTGCTTTTGGCTTGGGGGGGGGGCAGCATATGCTAATGAGTTATGCTACTAAGCTCCACCACCTATTTTTCTACAAAATGACCCCTGGAGACATCCATGCTATTAAGCTTCCCGTCATGGAAGCTTGCTGGGTGACCTTGGCCAGTCCCTCCGTCTCTCTTAAGCTAACATACATGAACCCATGAAACTGTTTTCTATACCGAGTCATTCTCCTGCTGTCTAATTGAACTGGCAGCAGATCTCCAGGGTTTTAGGTAGAGGTCTTTCTCACCATCTACCATCTGGTTCATTTAACTGAGGCTGAGGCTGGGAACTTCTGCATGCAGATGCTCTACTGCTGAGCTATGCCCCCCTCCCTACATCGCAGGGTTGTTGTTGTTGTTGTGGGGATAAGATGGAGAATGAGATAATGAGGTTGTAAGCTGCTTTGAGGAGAAAACTGGGGTATAAATACCTTAATCAATCAATATCCTTATATATCTTCTTCAGCTCTGCTGCTTTCTCCGATCATTTCAAATTTTCCAATACTCCCTCTAAGCTGTGGAGTCTTGTGAGCAAAAATCCTACTTCATGAGCTCCTGGCATTAAAGATGTGAGCTACTGCATGAATTAGATTGCTTTGGGACCATTTTTTCCTGAGCCAAGACAAAAAATGTGTGGGTCTGAGGCTAAAAAACTGTGAGCTAGCTCGCACTAACTCAGCTTAGAGGGAACACCTGACATGACATCAGCTCCATTCAGATGTAATAACAGATGCCATCTCAGTTCACAAACCTGGTTAAATGCCAGACTTGCATAACAAAACACACACCCACACACGGTGTCCTGTGGGTGAAGTGCTGCACTAGGGGGCTCTTTAAAGGCCACCCCCCCCCAGTCTATCAGCTGATAGGTGGGAAAAACCGTGCTGGAGGCTTGCAGCTGCTATGCCCCTCCAGTGCACTCATGATCAGTGTTGGGGGCAGCAGTGGCGAGCAAGCCGCTGAAAAAGTGGCGCCGCTGTTGCCTCCTCCCCACTTCCTTCCTGGGTATGAGAAGGAAGTGGGGAGGAGGCTAGGGCTGGGGCAGGGGGGAGGTCGAATTTTGTGCCTCCACCTTGCTGGTACCCTAAGCAAAGGCCTAGTTTGCCTAGTGGGTGGGCTGGCCGTGCACACACTCATGTGTCAGGTTTGAAGACAGAAGTTATGTCTGAACACAATGTCTTCTTCTAAAGGGGGTTTCCTTTTTTCCTGGTTTCTGGGATTCTGAACTGAGATTTTAATTATGGTTATGAGTGTCCTGGATGGCCAAGGTTAGGCTGATCTCATCAGATCTGGAAGCTAAGCAGGGTTGGTCCTGGTTAGTATTTGGATGGGAGGCCACCAATGAATACCAGAGTTGTTACACGGAGGGATGCAATGGCAAACCATCCCTGAACATCTCTTGCCTACATGGCCATTATAAATTAGTTATGACTTGATGTAGGGGGGGGGGGGACACACTATTATTCTGGAAAGGAAACAAGCTGTATCAGGGAAGGGAGAGAAGGAGGAAACATGTACACACAACAACTAACAGGTTTGTGCTAATCACAAAGAAATGGAAGAAGAAGAATAGAAGAGATTGGATTTATATCCTGCCCTTCAGTACCCAAAGGAATCTCAGAGCAGGTTACAATCTCCTTTTCCTTCCCCTCCCCACAACAGATACGTTGTATGGTAGATGGAGCTGAGAGACCCTTGACAGAAACTGCTCTTGAGAGGAACAGCTCTGTGAGAACTTATGACTGACTTTTATGAGGTCTTATGAGGTGGCAGTCAAGGCCGCGAAGAAGAAGTACTTCGCGGCCAAGATTGCGTCTGCAAACTCGCGCCCAGCACAATTGTTTAAAATAATTGGACAGTTAACCACACTGCCCCAAGGCAGACCAAACGTTAGAGAATTGGAAATAGGCTGTGAGGCTTTTGCGAAATTCTTTGCAGACAAAATCACGTCGCTCCGCCAGGACCTGCCCATCACCTTGGATACAGTATGTGAGCCCGAGGCCCCGTGCCTGTCTTCGGATTTAATCCTGGATCACTTCAGCCCACTCAGCCTGGAGGAAGTTGACGGAATTCTCTCCTCTGCACGCCCTACAACTTGCGATTTGGACCCATGCCCCTCCTGGCTAATTAAATCCTGCCTGAGGGAGCTTGAATGTCCTTTACGGGACATCATAAATAGATCCCTCTTGGAGGGGCGCTTTCCATCATCTCTAAAAGAGGCTTTGGTCCGTCCCCTCTTGAAAAAAAGTACAGCGGATCCAGCCGAATTGGCAAACTACCGACCGGTCTCTAATTTACCATTTTTAGGTAAAATTATAGAGAGGGCAGTGGCGTCGCAGTTGCAGAGCTTTCTGGATGACGCTTCCATCCTAGACCCTTGCCAGTCCGGCTTTCGCCCGGGTTACGGGACGGAGACAGTACTGGTCGCCCTGGTAGATGATCTCCAACGGCACCTGGATCGGGGCGGTGTGGCGGTGCTGATGTTGTTGGACCTGTCGGCTGCGTTCGACACGGTCGACCATCGGCTACTGACCCGCCGCCTCGCCGATGTAGGGGTGAGGGGGTCTGCCTTACAATGGCTTGCCTCCTTCCTCGAGGATCGGGGACAAAGGGTGGCAATTGGGGGCGAGCTGTCCCAGAGGCGCACACTGGATTGCGGAGTGCCTCAGGGGGCAGTTCTCTCACCAATGTTATTTAATATCTACATGCGCCCCCTTGCCCAGATTGCCAGGAGACATGGACTTGGGTGCCATCAATATGCAGATGACACCCAACTCTATCTGCTAATGGACGGCCGGCCTGACTGCGTCCCAGAGAATTTAGACCGGGCCCTGCAGGATTTGGCAACCTGGTTGAGGAAGAGCGGACTGAAACTGAATCCAGCGAAGACAGAAGTCCTTTGTCTGGGTCGGGGCGCTCGGGGAGGGGAAATACTTCTCCCGGTCTTCGACGGGGCGCCGTTGAAAGCGGCGCACCGAGTTAAGAGCCTGGGAGTTTTACTGGAGCCTGCATTATCAATGGAGGCCCAGATTGCAGCCACTGCCAAGTCAGCCTTCTTCCATCTAAGGCGGGCAAAGCAGTTGGCTCCCTTCCTAGAGCGCCAAGATCTGGCAATGGTGCTTCATGCAACGGTCACCTCGAGACTGGATTACTGTAATGCCCTCTACATGGGGCTGCCTCTGTGCCGAACCCGGAAGCTGCAACTGGTGCAGAACGCAGCGGCTAGACTGTTGCTGGGACTCCCTAAATGGGAGCACATACAGCCTGGGCTGCGTGAACTGCACTGGCTGCCAGTTACATACCGGGTTCGTTACAAAGTGCTGGTCATTACCTTTAAAGCCCTATATGGTCGAGGACCTGTCTACCTTAGGGACCGTCTCTCCTCATATGAACCCCAGAGAGCACTGAGGTCAGCCGGGAAAAACCTGCTGACTGTCCCCGGACCGAGAGAGGTGAAGCTGCAAAGCACCCGTAACCGGGCCTTCTCCTCTGTAGCCCCGAGCCTATGGAACCAACTTCCAGAGGAAATGCGGGCCCTGCGGGACCTAGAACAGTTCCGCAGGGCCTGCAAGACCTTCCTCTTCAGACTGGCTTTCCCTGATCGAAATGGAAATTGCGAAGGAAACCGCCATCAGAAAAAGTAAACATAGCACTAGCACTTTTAAAAATTAACTTAATTTTAAAGCTTAATCAGATTTTAAGTAAATGCTGATAATGTTTAATGTAGTTTTAATCACTTGTATAATTTAACTCTGAACCATGTTGTTAGCCGCCCTGAGCCTGCTCCGGCGGGGAGGGCGGGATACAAATAAAATTTGTTGTTGTTGTTGTTGTTGTTGACTTAAGGTCACTCCAGCAGTTGTAACTGGAGGAGTGGGGAATCAAACCCGGTTCTCCCAGATAAGAGTCCACACACTTAACCACTACACCAAACTGGCTGTACACCAAACTGGAGGTTTGTTCACAGTGTTATGAACAACAATGCTATCCTAAACTTGAGTTACACTATTGACTCTAGTGTGTCTCAAAATGTACATCTGTTTAAGATTAGGCTAGGAAGCCTTTATCACATTTGTTTGGGTCATTGTTTGATTGCAACTTCTGAACTTCTCTGTAGGCTGGTAGAAAAATGCTCTCTTTCTTCAGATATCCAAAATTGGAACATAAATGCTTTTTGGGCACATACATTCTCATACTGCTTTTCCTGTCCCCAGACGAGATTAGGATCAGAGTTCCACTTTCTACAGTTATGTTTGTCACAGTGACAAACTCATGCGATCCATCATCCGCTGGAAATATTAAGAAGGAAATATTAGATGTCAGACAAAGTTTGCTCAGGGTGGAAGACTGGTCAACAGGGGGGGGGAAATGAACACAGTGATTGTTTGTATGACATTCTGCCCTGCTCATGGTAAGAAATCTAGTTTGTATAATTTTTGGATTCGTTTTCAGATGCTGGCACTTGCTGAGAAGACAGGAGAGGAAATAAAAAGCAGCCATACTTTAAAAAAAAAAGTTTTAAGGTTTTTTTCACCCCAAAGCATTGTCTAGAAGAGTGATAACTATTTTCCCCCCAAGCATTTGACAGACATCAATATTCTTTTCTTTGGAAGGAACTCTCAAAGGGAAGACGCAGACTTATTTTTCTTGTGCTAATTTGCCTCTCAATAGAATTGGAACGAACGGATGCAGAATACCGATTGCTCCAGATTTGTCTAAATTGACAGGCACAACTTTGTGAGAATTTCTTTCCCCAAAGCATACAGCATTGCCAGGGTAAGATGTACTGAAAGTAGTTTATGTTTATCTTGGACTTCTAGTTGCAAGTCTGAAGGACACTTCTACCAGAAATATTCCAGAAAGCTGAAACGGTTATTCATATTTCATATCGTAGCTATGTAACCAACATTATTTGCAACATTGTTATGTCTCTGCAAACCCATCATACCACTTAAAACAACTCTAAAACATACATCCAAAATGGCAGACATATCTCCTATGGAGGACATAGGCGGGCATAGCTACATATCAGCATGGATAAGAACATAAGAGAAGAAGAAGAAGAAGAAGAAGAAGAAGAAGAAGAAGAAGAAGAAGAAGAAGAAGAAGAAGAAGAAGAAGAAGAAGAAGAAGAAGAAGAAGAAGAAGAAGAAGAAGAATTGCAGATTTATATCCCGCCCTTCTCCCTGAATCAGAGACTCAGAGCGGCTAACAATCTCCTATGTCTTCTCCCCTCACAACAGACACCCTGTGAGGTGGGTGGGGCTGGAGAGGGCTCTCACAGCAGCTGCCCTTTCAAGGACAACCTCTGCCAGAGCTATGGCTGACCCAAGGCCATTCCAGCAGGTGCAAGTGGAGGAGTGGGGAATCAAACCCGGTTCTCTCCCCGCACACTTAACCACTACACCAAACTGGCCATGTTGGATCAGGCCAGTGGCCCATCCAGTCTAACACTCTGTGGCACACAGTGGCCAAAAAAGCCAGGCGCCATCAGGAGGTCCATCAATGAGGCCAGGACACTAGAAGCCCTCCCTCTGTTGCTCCCCCCAAGTACCAAGAGTACAGAGCATCACTGTCCCAGACAGAGAGTTCCAACAATATGCTGTGGCTAATAGCCACTGATGGACCTCTACTCCATATGGTTATCCAATCCCCTCTTGAAGCTGTCTATGATCCTATCACTCCATCTATGGAATGTGGAGTTTTCCTGCCTGCCTCTCAGTTCAAGCAGCCAACTGCAACCTATGAAAAGTTCATTTCCAGGGTTTTGGGGACTTTTTCCACAAGCTCTTTCCTCTTCCCTTTCTGCTGAGGAAAGGGGTCAGTTTCCTCCCCTTGACCCACCTCACTCCAGCCAACTGAAATACATGGTTGTTCCATCTCATGAAACAAGTGATATTGGCCTTACCTCATGTACTATTTTATTTACCGTATTTTTCGGACCATAAGACGCACCCCCCCCAAAAAAAAAGTGGGGAGAAAAGTGTGTGCGTCTTATGGTCCGAAGGTACGTACCTTCGGGGGGCGAGGGGGCGATCTGCTGCCTCTTCCTCCGATCCGGCGCTTCCCCGGCGCCTGCTTGCCTGGCTCCATCCTCCCTGCCCCCTCTGATCCCAGTGCTTGCTTTAAACATCACAGCTGAAGGCAGAAACACAGGCAAGTAGGAAGCACCCGCCCCCTCCGCAAACGCAGCGCTTTGCGAGCGCCGGCTGTGGAGAGGGCAGCGTGCTTCCTACTTCCCTGTGTTCCTGCCTTCAGCTGTGATGTTTAAAGCAAGCACTGGGATCGGAGGGGGGAGGGAGCGATCCCAGCGCTTGCTTTAAACATCACAGCTGAAGGCAGCAACACAGGGAAGTAGGAAGCACGCTGCCCCCTCTGTGGGCGGCGCTTGCGAAGCGCTGGGGCCATGTGGAGCGATCCCACGCTTGCCTGAAGAAGATGGAGCCAGGCAAGCAGGCGCCGGGGAAGCGCCGGATCGGAGGAAAAAGCATCGGCTCGCCCCCCAGGAGGAAGGTGCGTCTTATCCTCCGGTGCGTCTAATCGTCCGAAAAATACGATACTTTATTTAATGTCTGCCTTGCTTGCTAAAACTCAAGGCAGATTACAGTAATCAGACAGCATAAAACCACCAATGAAACAAGCCAATAGGACTAGAAATTGACAGAGAACAGTACAAACAGCAAACTAGCTAAGGCAAGATATTCAATATTATTATTACTGATAGTGGCTCAACATGTGTAAGGCAGTACACTAAGAGCAAGGTGACACCTACAGTAATACTTGCCATAAACTACAATTCTTTTTCATTATGAAGGAGCCCTTCTGGACTGTTCCATTCTAGTACAATTCCTTCTTGAACTTTTTTGTTTTGCACATTGTGTGGAATGACACAAGTCTAGGAGCCTTCCCAACCTGCTCCAGCAGACCACTCCACAAGATGGGAGCTACCATGGAGAAAGTGCAACTTACCTTACCCATTTGCAGGGTGGTGACTTTTGAAGGCTTGGATGAGTGAAGCTGTTGCAGCAGAGCATAGCAGGAAAAGAAATTCTCAAAGTGCGTGGGTCAAAGGCTACTTTGTAGGTGATGATCAGACCCTTGAATAGAACTTGCGTGTACCACCTAGTGCCAGATTGTAACTAGGCTGTGGTGGCATGCATCAACTGGAGTTTCCAAATTGTCTTGCAGGGCAGACTCACGTAGAGTAGATTGTAACAGTCTAGCCTTGAAGTAACCATAGCTTGGATACACATTATGTATCAGATCAGCTGGGTCAAGGTAGAAGGCTATCTTCAGAGCTGATGAAATGCCTCACTTGTCAGACGCATTACTTTGCATCTCCAGCAGGAGTGCTAGCTCTAGTATAACCACGAGGCTCTTCACTGAGTCAGTGAGCGTCAGCTAGACTCCACCAAAAATGGGGAAGACAATGTCCCTCACGTTTCCAGCTAAACATTAGGAAGAAGTTCCTGAAAGTCAGAGTGGTTCATCAGTGGAACAGGTTTCCTCGGGAGGTGGTGGGCTCTCCTTCCTTGGATGTTTTTAAGCAGAGGCTAGATGGCCATCTGACAGCAATGTGAATTCAGCAGATCACAAGAAGGAGGGCAGGAAAGGTTGCATCAGTGCTTCCTGGTCTGTTTTTTTAGGGATCCAGAAGCCACGAGGGAAGCTGGAGGAAGCTGCGGGTCAAGATGCGCCCATGCAGCAAAAGCCTGGGGGATGCAGCAGCTGCTACTGAGGAATCAGTCTAGGCCAGGGGTGTCAAACATGCATCCCAGGGGCCAAATCAGGCCCCCGGAGGGCTTCTATCAGGCCTCCGAGCAGCTGGATATCATCTGCTTCCATCTCCCTATCGCTTCCTTCTGCATAACAACTTGCTTTGCAAGGCTTGCTCAATTGCACAGGAGCTACAGAGCAAAACCTCTATTTTCTCCATTGGCTGAGGTTCCTCCCTTGTGGATGAAGCGGGAGGAAGACAGAACTTGTTTTTCTAAGCTCTCTCAATTGCACAGCAGAGCTACTGAGCCAAGCCTCTCTCCCTTCTATTGGCTGAGGCTCCTCCCTCCTCTGTTCCCTGGGGAAGGAAGGAAAGAGCCACAGCTTCCTTTGCCCAGTTGCCTGGATCCCATGGGAGAAATACAAAGAAAGCACCTTTAAGACCAACAAATGCTAATGTTTTAAGCATATTTCAAGTGTTTTTTTAAAAAAAATATTTGTGTTTGTCTGTGTCCTTTACAAAGTTTTTATCTCTGCTACCTAATCTTAAATAGGTACACGCATGGCCTGGTCCGACATGGCCCAGCCCAACCCAACATGGCCTGGCCCAACAAGGTCTCATTTATGTCTTTACATCAGATCCGGCCCTCATAACAAATGAGTTCAACATCCCTGGTCTAGGTGATTATTGCATTATTTTTCTTTAGAGAAAATTTGTTTTTTCTACATTGAAAATGGTTGTTTTTGTGACTGGAGAAGGGCATATTCTGGGGAGAGACTGTATGGTCTTGACCGCTGGCATTGTTTATAAGAAGACATTTTGCTGGCATTAGAAACTCCATAGTTGGGGATTGCGTTACACAACTCAACCAACCCAAAATTTAGAATTATAGTACGCTCCAAGTTCTGCAACCTCCTCACCCCACCCCCCAAAAACCACACACCACCTTAGGGAAATGTAGGGAAATAAATGTGTGGGGGGAGGGGGGTTATTCAGATCTTTCAAAAATAGTATATGGCACACATTCATGGCCATTCCTGGACCCAAAACTAGCCTAAGTGTACACACTGTTCTGTTGCTATTTCTTGTTCTTTTTGCAAATTAATTGACCTTTTTTCGTTGGATACATGCTTATTAAGGCACTGGGAAAACATGGCAGAATGAAAGTGTGAAATCCATGATATCCACTGCTCTGGGACTCACTTAACCTTGGCAGTGTTTTCACTTAGATTTACGGAGGGCTTGCCAGACTACCTCTCTTTCCTTCTGCAGAACTGGAACAGTACAGGAGGAAGGAAATCCTTAAGGGAACTGTATTTTAAGAAGGAAAAGCTGAATAACACGTTGTGGTGCATGGTGCAGTCCCATATCTGCAGAACATAACATTTAGCATAGAATGAAGTCCTAGCACTTTCCAAATTGTGTTGGCCATGGTCCAAAAGATTTCAAGGACTGAAGAGAATGGGATTGACTTTGCCACTGTTTAGCTCCATATATACACTGAATCTCTGGATGCACTTCAGATCTGGATTCAGACTGGGGGATTCTGGAGAATACGCATAAATGCAGTGCATATGCAGATATTTCCTTTGTGATGTACCAGAGAGGTACATAACAGATAACTTTTCACAGTTTGCCAACAGTTAGAAAACTATCCCCTCTCTCACTACGAGGGATAGGAAGACATGAAATGTGGCAATATAAAATAAACCCACATTTGTTCATATATGTAGTGTGTTTTTATTATTCCCTTCCTCCAGGGAGTTCAGATTGGCATATAGTGTTCTTCCCTCCTCCATTTTATCCTCACAACAGCCCTATGAGGTAGGTTAGGCTGAGAGTGACTGCCTTAAGGTCACCCAGCAAGTTTCATGGCAGGTCTGAACCTAGAATTTTTTTTAAAAAGAAGAGGAAGAGGAGTTTGTTTTTATTCCCTGCTTTTGTCTACCCTGAAGAGTCTCAAAGCGGCTTACAATTTCCTTCCCTTCCTTTTCCCACAACAGGCATCCTGTGAGGTAGGTGGGACTGAGAGAGCCCTGAAGGAACTGCTCTTGAGAGAACAGCTCTGCAAGAACTTGTGACCCAAGGTCACCCAGCTGGCTTTATGTGGAGGAGGAGTGGGGAATCAAACCTGGTTCTCCAAATTAGAGTCAGCCACTCTTAACCACTACACCAAACAGGCTCTCATGCTGCTTTTTGGATCCTAGTCTAACCACCACACCGTACTGGAAGCTGAATTAGCTAGCAGCCTCAGTCTTATAATGGAGCTGTTGTGCAGAAAAACACACATCTTCAGAATCATGAATAGCTGCCTGTCTGGCCTTGTGTTAAAGGAAAGAATGGGAAAGGCCAGACCTGTCGTCAGCTTTTGAGAGCCACCACCCAGAATAACGTCCCAAATGAAAAACTAGAGAGAAGCAGAGGCTGGGAGGAAGCCAGAAGACCAACACAAGAAAGCCCATCTTGAGGCCCGTATTGCTTTGCTTTCTCTCAGCTTCTGACTTAATTTACAACTGCATTTTCCCCCTGACAAAGAAACCATAATTCCAAAACCAACGGTAATATTAGTCAAGCTCTTCAGTGAAACCTGTGGACTCCATTTTGTTTCATGCCTTAAATTATTAAATAATGGCAAACTCAAGCCATCTCAGGCTGGTAAACCATAGAGCTACACACAGATCTCTTCATTTGCAAGGTAATTTATCTTGCAAGTCATCTAACACAAGTCAATAGCCTTGGGCAAACGTTCATTCTAAGTAGACATGAACATATGTGTGTGTTTAGGAGGGACTAGAATCACACTATGCTGGCCAAGACTGCCCCTATGATCCCTAGGAACTGTTGGGAGTGGAGACCAGGAACAGGAAACATCATTGGTACTGTGACATCACTTTCACATGATTGCTTGGAAGCGACAACACTGCCCTCATGATGTTGTAGGAATCCCCCCAATTGATTGGATCAATTCCCGGCTCATTACAGGAGGAACTGTGACATCACTTCTGGGTTATTACCTGGAAGTGACAAACAAAAGTGACAACTTTTGTTTACTTTGGAAATACTTGAATTCAGCTTAGGACAAACATGTCAACTGAAAGAGGATGACCTAGCAAGAGACTGAGGGTGTGGGAATTTACCCACTACTCATTTTGGCTTTATTGGGCTTCAAACCTCATACATCACTCACCTTACATTTATCTCCAAAACTCTTGTATGAGGATAAAGTACCCTCAGGTCATGAACTTATGCCTCAGATTTCATGAAGAGTTGACCACGTAGAGTTTACAAGGCAAGAGATGTTCACAGATGGTTTGCCTTCCTTGACATAGCGACTTTGGAATTCCTTGCTGGACTCCCATCCAATTCCCAAATATTAGCCAGGGCCAATCCTGCTTAGTTTCCAAGATTAGGTGAGACTGGTACAATGTCACAGAGTCTACCTTCCAAAGCATTCGTTTTCTTCAGGGGAACTGATCTCTGTAGTTTGGGGATGAGCCATAATTCCAGGGAATCCCCAGGTCCCTCCTGGAGGCTGGCATCTCTACCCCTTCTGTTGCAGGTGGGAATAGGTAATTGGCAGAGTGTGTGGAAACTGAGAAACACTGACCTCTTGCTCTGTTCTGAGGCTCTATCCTGAGACACTCACCCATTGCCCAACTAAAAGCAACCCTGGATGGTGAGAAAGCCCCAGACTCAGAGCTAACCATTACGACCCTTACACTGTCTTTATATTTACAAGGCAAGGCCTAAAAAGACCTCACCAGGTGCTGAGGCTCTATGCACCTCCTTCTTATTGGCAACCATTAAGGTCTGGCCCTAAATTGCTATCCCAGGCATATTTCCTTGGCTATAAATCCCACGGAAGTGAGTGGGGCTTACCTTCTGAGTAGAAAAAGATAGATCTAGCCATAAATATCATATGCCAGAGCCTTAATATTGGCAACTACATCTGGCCATAATTTTTCTTTAAGATCCTCTATTTTGTTTGGCATTGGATACTAAGACCTTCACGTGGTTTGACATTTTGGGTTACATACCCAGAAATCCCTCTCACCAGCGGTGTCCATAAATCTAAAGCAAACATAAATCAGAAGGCAACTCAATGTAGAGCACAGAAATGGGATTAATTTGGGAAACATAATTGATGTTTTTTCTCCAGCCTTGCTTCATGGCAATAGCATGGGCCATTCATCACTTCTTTTAGTTTTATTTCCAATTTTACATATTATTAATGTTTTCAAGAAAAAGACCATTTACCTCACCCATTCTTATTACATGTTTATTTATTGCTGGGAGATTTTAAGGGTGGTGTCTGGGGTGGGTGGGCAGGATGTGACATCACTTCTGGATGGCAGTCTAGGAATTTCTCCTAATCTCTCCTGTAAGAGCCATAGAGGTGTGGGGAAAGCACCACAGAGGCCTTCCCAGCCATTTTTTTTTTTTTTTAAAGATGGGAACTGGGGCCAAAGCGGGAGTTTACCTACTATGGGTAGGCAAATGGTAAGCCTATGTATGTTTCAGATAGGGTTGCCAAGTCCAATTCAATAAATATCTGGAGACTTTGGGGGTGGAGCCAGGAGACATTAGGGGTGGAGCAAAGTTCAAGGCTGTGACAAGCATAATCGAACTCCAAAGAGAGTTCTGGCCACCACATTTAAAGGGATGGCACACCTTTTCAATTCCTTCCTTCCATAGGAAATCATGAAAGATTGGGGCACCTTCTTTTGGGGCTCATAGAATTGGACCCCCTGGTCCAATCTTTTTGAAACTTGGGGGGTATTCTGGGGAGAGGCACTAGATGCTATACTGAAATTTTGGTGCCTCTATCCCCAAAACCAGCGCCCACCCAGAGGCTCAGATACCCGTGGATCAATTCTCCATGATTTTCTATGGGAATAAATCTCCACAGGGAATAACAGAGTTCCCAGCAGACATTTCCCTCCCCTCCCCCCGCTTTCTGATGACCCTGAAGTGGGGGGAGGGCCTCCAAACCGGGGGATCCCCTGCCCCCTCCTGGGGATTGGAAACTCTAGTTTCAGATTACTGTTCCGCACACCCTTGAAAGTACCTCTAATCTGGTGAACTTGAAAAAGAAAATGTTAATGCATTCGATTATTAGAAGCTATCCCATAAGCCATTGTTCCAATCACTGAAAGACTGAAACTCTGAACATATATTTACTAAATGGTAGCTTCCAACCTTTAATGAAACGAGCCTGGAAGTTCCAATTGTTAAAGGGGAATAAGAACATAAGAACATAAGAGAAGCCATGTTGGATCAGGCCAATGGCCCATCCAATCCAACACTCTGTGTCACACAGTGGCAAAAAAAATTATACACACACACACACACACACATACATATATATACACACACTGTGGCTAATAGCCACTGATGGACCTCTGTTCCATATTTTTATCTATCCCCCTCTTGAAGCTGTCTATGCTTGTAGCCGCCACCACCTCCTGTGGCAGAGAATTCCACATGTTAATCACCCTTTGGGTGAAGAAGTACTTCCTTTTATCTGTTTTAACTTGACCGCTCAGCAATTTCATCGAATGTCCATGAGTTCTTGTATTGTGAGAAAGGGAGAAAAGTATTTCTTTCTCTACTTTCTCCATCCCATGCATAATCTTGTAAACCTCTATCATGTCACCCCGTAGTTGACGTTTCTCCAAGCTAAAGAGCCCCAAGCGTTTTAACCTTTCTTCATAGGGAAAGTGTTCCAACCCTTTAATCATTCTAGTTGCCCTTTTCTGGACTTTTTCCAATGCTATAATATCCTTTTTGAGGTGCGGCGACCAGAACTGCACACAGTATTCCAAATGAGACCGCACCATCGATCTATACAGGGGCATTATGATACTGGCTGATTTGTTTTCAATTCCCTTCCTAATAATTCCCAGCATGACGTTGGCCTTTTTTATTGCAATCGCACAGTCCTGACATTTTCAGTGAGTTATCTACCATGACCCCAAGATCTCTCTCTTGGTCAGTCTCTGCCAGTTCACACCCCATCACCTTGTATTTGTAGCTGGGATTCTTGGCCCCAATGTGCATTACTTTGCACTTGGCCACATTAAACCTCATCTGCCATGTTGATGCCCACTCACCCAGCCTCAACAGATCCCTTTGGAGTGCCTCACAATCCTCTCTGGTTCTCACCACCCTGAACAATTTAGTGTCATCTGCAAACTTGGCCACTTCACTGCTCACTTCCAACTCCAAATTATTTATGAGCTTGGGACCCAGTACTGAGCCCTGCGGCACTCCACTGCTTACCGTCCTCCACTGCGAAGACTGCCCATTTATACTCACTCTCTGCTTCCTATTAATTAGCCAGTTTTTGATCCACAAGCGGACCTGTCCTTTTACTCCATGACTCTAAAGAGAATTGTACCCTTATAAACTCATTGACTTCTGTGATGTGTAGATGTTATACTTGTGCATGATGGTGGATATTAAATAAATTGACCAATCAATCATTAAAGAATTTCTACTTATATTTAAGAAAAATGTCCAAGGCAGCTTTCCTGCATGTTATCCCTTACAGCAACCCTGCGAGGTAAATCAGGCTGAAAGGGAGTAATTGGCCCAGGTCATCCACCCATCAGGGATTTGAACCTTGATCTTCCTAGGTCCTAGCCAAATACCTTAACCAGGGTCCCCCCCCCTTTTTTAGCAGGAACACACAGGAACGCAGTTCCAGCTGACTTGGAGGTCAGGAGGTGTGGCCTAGAATGCAAATGAGTTCCTAATGGGCTTTTTCTACAAAAAAAGCCTTGACCTTAACCATTATACCACACTGGTTTTCATACTTTGAACAAAGAGGCTTTTACATCAGAGTAGGCATGCTTAGGATCAGGGGTGGAATTCTAGCAGGAGCTCCTTTGCATATTAGGTCACACACCCCTGATGTAGTCAATCCTCCAAGAGCTACAAGGCTCTTTTTTGTAAGCTCTTGGAGGATTGGCTACATCAGGGGTGTGTGGCCTAATATGCAAAGGAGCTCCTGCTAGAATTCCACTCCTGCTAAAGATCACACTGCAAGTGACTTACATCAGTGTAATATCAGTAATCCCACCGAAATAAAATAGAATGATTATATAACCAGTAGAAATGGATTTTTGTTTGGAAAGTTTAAATGCATTATCGGACAGGATATATATATATCTCACTTCTGTTTTGTGAAGTGTTAGGGAATAGCACAAAGCGAGAGAATGATAGTTACATTAGGCAGATGCCTCACCAAAATTTGGAAAGTTTTCACCATGGAAAATCTGACTCGTTGGCAGATGTTGCACAGAGGTATTGGACTTTTGGCTCTCCTTCTTTATTTATACTGAGTAAAGGAGCTAGAATAGCAAACAATTAATTCTTTTTTCATACTGAAAGGGTTGGGTTTTTTTTTTTTACGGTCCTAATTTTCGTTGCATCACTTCTTGGTAGACATGTAAACTTCGAAAACCCACTTAATCTTATTTATGTGGCTAAGCCTTTGACTTGGCTAACGGTGCACTTACATTAAAATATTTTCTGTTGTTCATTTATGACCCTAAAAATAAATATCAAATGTTTTCTCCTGGCTATCATTCAGCTGGACTCTCTTCAAAACAAGGTCGTTTTGATTCTGCGTTTGCTGCTGGGACCAAAGCAATTAAAGTGGAAGCCTTGCTTAAGTGGCCATTTGGACAGCTGAGAGCCTTAGATGACCCTCTGTAGGGGCACTGGTGCTCCCAGCTTCTGCCCTGTCTTGTGGGTGGGATGCTGGGCCACATGGAAATGTTTAAAGTGGCAATGCATAGAGACACCAATGTTTGCCACACTGACTGTACCAGTGTAGAGAGTAATGTCAGTACCCAGGGCTATATTTGTAGCAGGAGCTCCTTTGCATATTAGGCCACACTCCTCTGATGTAACCAATCCTCCAAGAGCTTTCAGGACTCTTAATACAGGGCCTACTGTAAGCTCTTGGAGGACTGGCTACATGAGAGGTGTGTGGCCTAATATGCAAAGGAGCTCCTGCTACAAAAAAAGCCTTGGCTGTACCAGAAAAACAAGATGAGCTGCATTCTTGCAATACTCTCTGTATTTCTGTACCCATATGCTGGCTATGCATACCATTCAGTCAGCATAGCAAAATACAAAACTAAATTCTTAGCTGCTGTTGACCAAAAGAATATATTGAGACGAGGACTGCCCTTTTCCCCCTTAAAAGCAGGCAAGTACCTTACTGGCTAAATTAAACTTAAGTAGGAAGGAATCAGCTGGGTCTGAGGGAGGACTGCTGACCTCCAGGGGACACTTGGAGATCTCCTGCTATTTACAATTGATCTCCAGACATGCATCACTGGAGGTCAGCTATCCTTATCCTGATTTCATTTTAAGGAAGAAGAAGAAGAAGAAGAAGAAGAAGAAGAAGAAGAAGAAGAAGAAGAAGAAGAAGAAGAAGAAGAAGACGAATTGAAGAATTTCAGATTTATACCCCACCCTTCTCTCTGAATCAGACTCAATACTCACTCAATAGTTGAGAGTGATCATGATGATATTGGGTTTATATCCCGCCCTGTACTCTGAATCTCAGAGTCTCAGAACAGTCAAAATCTCTTTTACCTCCTCCCCCCATAACAGACACCCTGTGAGGTAAGTGGGACTGAGAGAGCTCTCACAGAAGCTGCCCTTTCAAGGACAGATCTGTGAGAGCTATGGCTGACCCAGCAGCTGCAAGTGAAGGGGTGGGGAATCAAACCCGCTTCTCCCAGATAAGAGTCCATGCACTTAACCACTACACCAAACTGGCTCTCCTACACCAAAGACACTTGTAAGGAACAAGAAGCTTTCCAAAGTCTTCTAAACATCAGGGAGCTCCATTGACATTATACGATCCATATATGTACGGTCTCATGAGATCCCACATCTTGTACTCACATCTGATTTCCATATACCCATCCCCCCAGTCTTCCAAAAATGCATTTTTTTTATTGCTTCTCTGTTGGCTCCCCATGAACAGGGACATGTAGCATCAGTTATTAAATCTGACTAACTGCACAAGGACTACAGGATCCATCCTTAAAGTATTTTGGCCTGGATGATGGTCATGGAGAGCCCATGGCTCAGTGATGTAGTGTCCACTTGGCATGCAGAAGGTCCCAGTTTCAATCCCCAGCACCTCCAGATAAAAGGATCAGGTAGGATGTGATGTGGAAGAATTCTACCTGAGATCCTAGTTGCCATTGCTAGTTGAGGTTGATGACACAGACCTTTGATAGACCAATTGGCAGGGCTTTTTTTCCCTGGGAAAATAGGTGCTGGAACTCTCAAGAGGGAAATGAAGGAAAAACACATGGGTGCCCCTCATGAACTTCTGAACATTTTTTGAGAATTTTGATTCCATTAAGAGGTTCCAGAACTCTGTTCTACCATGTTCCCCCAGGAAAAAAGCCCCGAATGTAAATCAGCTTCGTGTTCATGTGCTTTTTCATGACATGAATACCCCCAGCAGCTATAGAAAACAAGCGTAGAAACCTAGGTTGTTGTAATCTATAGCTTGATAGTATCTTTGGAGCACATATGCATGTTAATCACTGGATGACTGTAAGATCCACAGAATTTTGCCCCCAAACCAGAGCATCACCCCCTAACATCACCAACAAGTCAACATCACTTCCTGATGACAGACATGTCACATTTATTTCTTGCTTCATGCTTGTTTTTTTGAGAGGGTAATTCTCCCTCGGCAAACCAGGGAACCCCTGCCCACTTCTGGGGGTCTCACAACTGTATAGAGGGCTCTAAATTCACATGGATGCAATGCTTGCAGAGGGCTTTTGAGAGTGTCAATCCTTATTCACAGTCTCATGCACATTTCCTGGGTTTGGATAGCTTTGGCAGCCATGCCTAGATCTGCTTCATAAAATACATTTTTATGCATTACAGCTATTTGGCGGGGGGGGGGGGGACAGGTGGCTCCAGACAGGTGGTTTTTGTTGGATGATGGGAAGCCATATCAAGGGGCTGAAGAAGCAACTTCTCTGTTCATTCACATCATCACTGGTTATTTTAAATGGGGAAAACAAGGGCTTTTTTGGTAGCAGGATGACTTTGTGTGAATGGGCCATAAGAAAGACAAGACTAAACAGAGTCAACCCTTTGCAAACTTAAGGGGATAAAAGAGTGACAGAAATTCTGTCTGTCACATCCATTTGGATAAATCATATAAATGGGATGCACAAACTGGAGTTGGCAACCTTGTGAAAAAAATTCCATTTGACATGCACATGAGGAGCAGGTCTACCTGCTTTTTTCAGATCATACTGACAACATATTTTAACTCACAGAGAACACATTAGCAGAGCGATTAGGCAATCAAAGATACAGCTGAGGTAACCTTATTTAGATCAGTTTCTCAAATCCAAAAATATTTACTAAACAAGAGACATGCAATGAGGGGACGCATATCCAAAAATAACATGTAAAGAGCTCCAGCACTATCCAAACACCACATTATCTGCTCTTGCTGCTATCAGACCACAGAGCTTAAAGAAAAGAAAAAAAGCTTGTTTAATATGATCACATTTTCCTTCTTTCGCTCTTCTCCAGTTCTATCTCTTGGCTTCCTTCTCCTCTTGAGGTCATTCAAAGGGTTGTAGAGTTTCTTTGTAATTCGGAATTATCTTTTGGGTCAGGCCTCTTTGATGTGTGGAAGATGTCATGGTTTAATTGAATTCCCTGGTTGGAAATGATGTTATTGTATTTGATGTCCTTCTTCATTATCTTCAGTTCTCCCCTATCGGAATTATGATTTCTGTTTTCAGCAGGCTGCACATAGCAAAAAGAGCTCTCTCTTTTCTTTGGATTCCAGATTACAGAAAGTACAAAAAGTAATCAAAGAAGAGGGTCTCAGTTAAAATGGAGTATATGTGATCCCTTCTTACACTTTGTTTGTTTTGCAGTCATGTCACGGCTGACTTATGGGGAGCCTGTGGGGCTTTCAAGGCAAGAGTCTTTCAGAGGTGGTTTGCCATTGCCTGCCTCTGAGTCATGACCCTGGACTTCCTTGTTGATCTCCCATCCATATACTCACCACAGCCACCCCTGCCTAGTTTCTGAGATCTGTTGAGATCAGGCTGGCCTGGGCTATTCAGGACAGGGACTGGTTGCAAATAGCATAGGGCTGCCAAATCCAATTCAAGAAATATCTGGGGAATTTGGGGGTGGAGCCAGGAGACTTTGGGGGTGGAGCCAGGATACATTGGGGTGGAGCCAGAAGCAAAGGTGTGACAAGCATAAGTGAACCCCAAAGGGAGTTCTGGCCACCACATTTCAAGGGACTGACATCTTTTAAATGCTTTCCTTCCATTGGAAATAATGAAGAATGGGGCACCTTCTTTGGGGGCTCATAGAACTGGACCCCTTGGTCCAATCTTTTTGAAACTTGGAGGGTATTTTGGGAGAGACACTGGTTGCTATGCTGCAAATTTGGTGCCTCTACCTGAAAAAACAGCCACCCAGAGCCCCAGATACCCACAGATCAATTCTCCATTATACCCTATGGGAATCAATCTACATAAGGAATAATGGAGTGCCCAGCAGACATCCCCCCCTTCTTTTTTATGACCCTGAAGTGGGAGAAAGAGCCTCCAAACCGGGAGATCCCCTTCCCCCACCTGGGAATTGGCAACCCTATCAAAGCATCAAAAAGAATGTTTTTTTTAAAAAAAGAATGTATATGGCTAAATATTGTGTTGGATTCAGCGAATCTTTTTTTGCTCACTCTTGCCCCTCCTTATTACAGGCCTTGTCCCACATGGTTGTTGTTCATTGCAGGACATCAATGGCCATGTCCCTTATCTTTCTAATACAATCTGATACAATAGGTGAAGCTGGCTTTTTCCATTATAAGGAAATGCACATTCCACCAAATGTGAAGCAATTCCAAACAATTTCAAGACCAACTCCATCAATTTTATGTCTAAACTCTTTGGGGCAAAGATCATTGGCTCTCACAAATATGCCAGCTTTGCTAGTAAAATCAGGCAAACCTCTGTGACAGCTTTGCTCTGATGAGTCACTCACAAGTTCTCGCAGAGCTGTTCCCCTCAAGAGCAGTTTCTTTCAGAGCTCTCTCAGCCCCACCTACCTCACAAGGTGTCCATTGTGGAGAGGGGAAGGTTAAGGAGATTGTAAGCCTCTCTGAGACTCCTTTGGGTAGTGAAGGGCAGGGTATAAATCCAATCTCTTCTTTGTCGTCTTCTTCTGATCAGCAACTGCCAACTCTGGGAGAAATTTGGGGGCGGGGCTTGGCATACCAGCATTGGGCTAGTGCACTGACAACACTTCCAATAAAAACAGGAAATGAAATCTTTAGGCACTCTAGCATTTACAAAAACTGCAGTTTTACCAGTTTCTATAAATGCTAGAACATCCCCTATGTCACTTAGAATCATAGAGTTGGAAGGGACCTCCAGGATCCAACCCCCTGCACAATGCAGGAAACTCACAAATACCTCCCCCTAAATTCACAGGATCTTCATTGCTGTCAGATGGCCATCTAGCCCCTGTTTAAAAACCTCCAAGGAAGGAGAGCCCACCAGCTCCTGAGGAAGCCTGTTCCACTGAGGAACCGCTCTACCTTCTGGGGTCACAGAAAACAATTCCACACCATCCTCTGTATCAGGGGTCCTCAACCCCCAGTCCGTGGACCGGTCCTGGTCCATGGCCTGTTCCCAAGTGGGCCGCACAGCCGCCTGCCCACCCCCCACATGCAGCCTCGTCATCCCCCCGTGCAGCCTCACCGTCCTCCATTTATACCACTTTAAGTCCGGGGAAGGTGCCATGAAGCACATTCCAGGCTGACCTCCCCTGCCCCGTTGATCAGCTGATCCAATCAGTGGGGGAAACCGTGGCAACAGCGGCGAGTGACCACTGAAACATCCCCGCTGCCATGGTTTCCCCGGCCGATTGGATCAGCTGATCGGGGGCCAGGTGTGGGGGGAGGTCGGTCTGGAAGGCGCTTCACCTTCCCTGGCCTTAAAGTGGAAAAAACAGGGCAGTGAGACTGCATGGGGGTGGACGGCAAAGCTGTGGGGGGCGGGGCAGAGGAGGGAGGAAGAAATGGGGGGAGGAGGCGCTGGGGGGGGCAGCTGCTGGCTCTGGGGCCGCGGTGGGCCAGCCAGCCCTGGGGCCGGTCCCTGGAACAAAAAAGGTTGGGGGCCTCTGCTCTATATGACAGCCCTTCAAGTACTTGAAGATGGTAATCATATCACCTCTCAACCGCCTCCTCTCCAGGCTAAACATGCCCAACTCCTTCAGTCTTCAACTTCTGTTCTTACCAGAAGTTATATAAGGGAGTTGCCATGATGTTGGTGCATGCTCCATTTAGCTGCCCCCATTTCCTCTCATTGGTGCCTTAGGAGCTGGTGGGCAAAGAATAGAGATGCTGGGAGGTCTCCCACTATAGCGCAAGGCCTGGCACCCCTACTGGTCATGCACATTCTCTGTGGTGGTTCTTCCCATCTTGCAGAAAGGCTCCCTTGCTTCTGTCATTCTGCAGAATGTGCAAAACAGTAGTGTTCAAGAGGGGCATTTTTAAAAAGGAATGAGAACTCTAATGGAAATGAAACTGTGTGGAAGAGCACCTTTATGACAGAACGTAATTGTAATCCACTGCAATAGCTGCAGTTATCACTTCTTTTACTGTATTATCTAGGGTTCCCAGGTCTCCTCTGTCCATCAGCAGGGGATTGGGTGGGGGGGGGGAGGTAGTATTGTTGCCAGACCCAGGCTGGAAAACTCTTGGAGATTAGGAGGGAGAGCCTGGCGGGGGGGGGGGGGGGGGTGCTCAGCAAAGGGTGCAATGCCATTGAGTCCACCCTCTAAAGCAGGGGTGTCGAACTCATTCATTATGAGGGCCAGATCTGACATAAATGGGACCTTGCTGGGCCAGGCGTGTCGGGCTGGGCCATGTGTGTACCTATTTAAGATTAGATAGCAGAGATACAAATTTTTAAAGGACAGAGACAAACATAACTAAGGATTTTTTTTTAAAAAAAACCCCTTAAAATAAAACACGCTTAAAACATTAGCACTTGTTGATCTTAAAGGTGCTTTCTTTGTATTTCTCCCATGGGATCCAGGGAACTGGGCAAAGGAAGCTCCCAGGGGACCAGGAAGGGAAGGAGCCTCAACCAGTGGAGAAAATTGAGGTTTTGCTCTGTAGCTCCTATGTGATTGAGCAAGCCTTGCAAAGCAAGCTGTTATGCAGAAGGAAGCAAGAGAGAGGGAGAAGGAAGCAGACATGAGCCAGTTGCTCAGGGGCCTGATAGGCACCCACTGGAGGTCTGATTCGGCCCCCAGGCCACATGTTTGACATTCCTGCTCTAAAGCATCCATTTTATCCAGGAGAACAGATCGCTAAAATGAGATGTAATTCTGGGGTATCCCCAGGCCCCATCTGGAGACTGGTATCTGTGAATCTAGCAATCCGCTCTCTGTTGCCTTACATAGTTTGCTGTCCATACCGTTCTCTAATTCTGGAGTCCTAGTTCTATACCAGTGGTGGGGAACCTCTGTCCCGAGGGCCATATGCGGGCCTCAAGGTCACTTGGTGTGGCCCTCGGGGATTGCTGGGCCAAACCGAGCCATGTGGCAGCCTCCCTGTGGTCTGGCTGGCCAGTGAGGATCATAGAGCCCAGCCGCACTGTGCAGCAGCCTCCCCAGGGCCAGGCAGGGATCACAGGGCCCAGATGTAGTGTGCGGTAGCCTCCCTGGGGCCTGGCTGGCCGGTCAGAATTGCTGCAGGGCCTGGAAACGTTACGGTCACGGTTCAGTTTGCACTTGATTATCCCAGATGGTGTGGCCTAATATGCTAATATTAGGGGATGTGGTCTAATATGCTGAGTTCCTGCTGGGCTTTTTCTACAAAAAAGCCCTGGACCTATGCATTTGCCTAGGGTGGTGGACCGTGTGTGTGTGTGTCAGATTAGGCTCTCCCCACATGACTTCAAATAGAAAAAAAACAATTATTTGCATTAATTTTGCTGGCCTGAATCATTCTCCCTTGGTGGAGCACTGTTTTTTTAAGTTGATTATTTTTTATGGCCCGCAAATGATGTTATAAATATCCATATGGCCCTTTGCAGAAAAAAGGTTCTCCACCCTTGTTCTATACTATAGTATATACTATAATATAATCTATAGCATTGTTCATTGGTTGCTTTGTGCAGTCTGATTGCACTGGTTTATGTCGTGCAGAGCTTTTCTTTTAAGCAGGAATGCACAGGAATGCAGCTCTGACTGGCTTGACACCGGGGTGTGTGGCCTAATATGCAAATGAGTTCCTGCTGGGCTAGCCCTGATATCCGGCAAACTGTTTAGAGAAAGGCAACTCTAAATAAAGTAAATACACAAACAGGGGTTGTTTTGTAGAAAAATAGGTGGTGGAGCTCATAAGCACAACTCATTAGCATATGCTGTCCCCAACCAGCCAAAAGCGACCTGATGCAAGAAAGGAGAACCCCAGGTGAGTGAGGCCTGCATGCCATTACTTTGAATGTCACCTTTAGTACAGCAGCAACACGTTACTTTTCTTCCTCTTCCATTTTTGTTAAGCTGTCCTTAGTTTCTGCCTCTTCCTGAATTTGGCACCAGTCCTTACTATCCAATTTAAGGTGGACCATTGGGGGAAGACCATTTTCCATTATGGGATGTTGATCCCCTCCACCTTTCCTCTGCTTTCTCCTGGGGTGTGATGAGTCTTCACACATTGCTCCAGGAATTTTGGATGCTAATGTTTCTTGGACATCAACCACCATGTAAACTTGCATGGAGAAACCCCCCCTTCAGTTAGCTTTGATCTTGTGGGTGTGAGACAGGTGATAACATGCATGAGCAGCTTGATTAATGTACATACTAATATAGGGGGGTGTTTAGTCCATTACAGCTTTAGAGGGAGCTGTAATTTATGCCTTGGTACTGTCCAGAGTTTGCTGAATGTTTGTTTTCCCATTTCCTCTGTGGTGTTCTTTCCCTTTACCTGGAGAGCTGCTGCCAGTCTGAGCAGACAATAATAACTTTTGATGAACCAGTGGCCTGATTCATTATAAGCAGGGCTTCTTTTTAGAGCAGGAACACAGTTCCAGCTGGCTTGGTGTCAGGGGTGTGGCCTAATATGCAAATGAGTTCCTGCTGGGGGGTTCCTACAAAAAGCCCTGTGTGAAACAATGGTGATGCCAGAGAATGTGGCCTGATATGCAAATGAGTTCCTGCTGGGCTTTTTCTACAAAAGAGCCCTGTGCAAAACAATGGTGACATCAGGGGTGTGGCCTAATATGCAAATAAGTTCCTGCTGGGCTTTTTCTACCCAAAAAAGCCCTGACTATAAGGCTGTTTCAAGTGTCCACACATCTTGAAGGTCTCTGTGGAACATATTGATGGAACTCTCTGTCTGGGACAGTGATGCTCTGTATTCTTGGTGCTTGGTGGGGGGGGGGGCACAGTGGGAAGGCTTCTAGTGTCCTGGACTTTCTGATGGCAGCTGGGGTTTTTTTGGCCACTGTGTGACACAGAGTGTTGGACTGGATGGGCCATTTGCCTGATCCAATATGGCTTCTCTTATGTTCTTATGTGCCACTAGAAGATCTTCAATGAGGATTACAGACTAGAGCAAATGGCCTGTCCCTATAGTAGTAGAAGCTTAATGGGGTCTTATGCACCAGGTAATGTTATATTTTTCAATGCCACAAAAGGCATCAACTGTCCTTTTCCAGACATTAAGCTGCTATTCAACGGTCAGGACGTTTCCCCCCCCCCCGGGCCAGTTGGCAGCCCTAGCAGCCAGTTAACACTTCTTGCAGTGCCGCAGTTGCAATAAAAATATACAGAATGCTGTTCTGTATGTGTGGAATTGGTTTATTTCTCCAGCACTGCTAACCATTGGAGGTGTATTGTTGTAAGTAAATAAGAAACAGCATGCTGCACATACACTGGTGATTGCCACTAGTATCAGAAGCTCCCACGAGTGGTTACCGCTTCATAGCAGTAGAAGGACCACAGTTATTTCCTGTTTGAAATGTTATGAAATACTAAACTCCTCCCCCCCCCCCAAAAAAAAAACTGATACCAAAGGAGATTTTTCAAAACAGCAAGTCCCAAAGAGAGCTCCAACGTTCACCTTGTGCTGTGTCTGGCTTTCCCCACAAAAGCCACATTTCCCCACCTCACACAGCCATGATCCTGTATAGCTGAACCTTCACCATCACCTGAAAAGCTCCGGCCTCAGTTAGAGCACGCCAGGTCAAGCATAGAGAAGAAAGATATTTGGGAGGGGGGAAAGGGTGGGTCTTTGGAGTAAAGCAAGAACCTTTGCAGAAGACATCTTTTTTCTTTTTGTAAAAGTCCCCTTATATAACCTGCCCCGTTTCTTCAAACGTGAAATCCAAAAAAACTCCGACGAGAACATGACCCAGCTGAGTAAATAGAACAACTGTAGAACTTGTGGATATTACTCACCCCGGCCCTTGCTATTTTGATACATGTGCCCGCATAGCAATACATTGCAGAGGGAGTGATATTGAGACGCATGGAAAGACCCGGTAAAGGTTGGAGTGATGCTGAGGGAAATGCGCTCTTGGTAAACAGTATGTTGGAATCAAATGTGTAGGTTTAGGAACTGGAAGGTAACGTCAGGACAACAGTCTTCATAGTGTCACTGGGGGAGGAAGGGAGGGAGGAGGGGGAAAGGCGTAGATTTTTTTAAAAAAAGAATCCATGCAAAGAAAAGGAGATGTCGCTCATAAATGGCAGGCTCGCCCCAAATTTAGAGGACAGCAAGAGGGAGGGAAGACAAGGGGAGGGGGATGAGAAAAAGAAACTAAGAGTAAAATGAGCATGTATAGATGCGTAGCGTTGGCCTCCCCAGACAAGAGTGCTGCCAAGCAGAACCACTTCAGCATGAGGCTGTTCTCTTAATACTGATACTAAAAACATCTGTTGAGGTACAGCGTGCATGCTGCCTGCCAATAGAGTATTTTTTTTAAAAAAAATCCTAGAGCATATGCTGGAAATGGAGAAATCTGGACGACGACGACAAAGGAGGAGGAGGGAAAAAAGAGGGATGGGTGTCCAATAATGTAGGGCCATGGAAGGGGGAGGAAGGCCTATGGGAGGAACTGTTTTCCACAGAGCTCCTCATAATGTAGGTCATCTTAGGGCTTCATTAGAAGGAAGGATTTGAGGTGAAATTCTCAAAAAAGCTGGTAGGGAGGGGAGAAGAGAGATTCTACTTTGCAGGTGTATGTATAGGATATCTAGTTTACCTATTGTGGCTTCTCAAAGGCAGGGTCCCGGGGATTGCACTTTGCTGAATTCTCCGTTAAAAATTCCTTACAGAATTACATTTCTAGGCACTCCTTTGGAGAGAAAATGCAGTTCAAGCAGTATCATGGAACGATGTGCTCCATGTGCCAATGTGGTTGCACCTTAAGGTCGTCACCAGCTCCAGGTTGGGAAATACCTAGGGTTGCCAACTCTCCTCTTTATCACAGCCGGGGGGACTTGCAGAGGGGCATCCCGAGGGTTGGCAGGACATTGCGCATGATGTCCCCAATGTGATGGCAGAACCTGAAAGTGATATAATTGCGTTGGTGACATTGGAGGCAATGCTTTGGTTTTTTGGGCAACGCTCTATGGTTTTTGGCATCAAAACCACAGAGTTTGCCTCAACACCAGAATGTCGCTGCACAATGTCCCCCTAGAAATGACATCATCACGTTTGGGATGTTGCATGATGGCATAACTGTTTTGGAGGGCAATGCTCTGAAACATGGGGAAACACCCATCAAGGACCTGGACCCTAGAAATACCTGGAGATTTTGGGGTGGAGTTTGAGGAGAGCAGAGTTTGGGGAGGAGAGGGACTGCAGTGGGGTACAATGCCATAGAGTCCACCTTCCACAGTAGCCATTTTCTCTAGGTAGGGTTGCCAATCCTCAGTTGGGGGCAGGGGATCCCCCAGTTTGGAGGCCCTTCCCCCACTTCAGGGTCATCAGAAAGCAGGGGGGAGGGAAATATCTGCTGAACATTCCATTATTCCCTATGGAGACCAATTCCCATAGCGTATAATGGAGAATTGATCTGCAGGTATCTGGGGCTTGTGGGGGCTGTTTTTTGAGTTAGATGCAGCAAATTTTCATCATAGCACCTGGTATCTCTCCTCAAAAAACCCTCCAAGTTTCAAAAAGATTGGACTAGGAGGTCCAATTCTATGAGCCTCCAAAGAAGATGTCCCTATTTTTCATTATTTCCAATGAAGGGAAGGCATTTAAAAGGTGTGTGGTCCTTTTAAATGTGATGACCAGAACTCCCTTTGGGTTCAATTATGCTTGTCACACCCTTGTTCCTGGCTCCAACCCCAATGTCTCCCGGCTGCACCCCCAGAGTCCCCAGATATTTCTTGAATTGGACCTGGCAGCCCTATATCTAGTTGAACTGAGCTCCGTTGCCCAGAGATCAGTTGTAACAGCAGGAGATCTTCAACCACTACCTGAAGGTTAGCAATGAAGTGGGACTTCCAGTGTGAGTACTATGAAAATAAACAGAAAGTGCTGAGAAAACAGTGTTTTGTATATATTTTCATACTACCTGAAGCTTGGCAACCCTATTGCACCTTGTTTTGATTTGTTTGGTCAACACTCCATTAGTTAAATAGGTGTTCTGTAAACTGCTGACTTCAGGTTGAGGGGATGTGTTAAGAATGTGCTTCCTTGGGGCATTCTCACAAGTTGCTTCCCTGATCTTAATGGAAACGCACACTTCATGCATTCAGCAACTGTGCATGAGCACAGGAGACGTCTCCTCCAGTCTACAATGACAATAGTTTAGAGCTAGTTTGGTGTAGTAGTGCATACTTTTATCTGGGAGAACCAGGTTTGATTCCCCACTCCTCCACTTGCAGCTGCTGAGATGGCCTTGGATCAGCCATAGCTCTTGCAGAGCTGCCCTTGAAAGGGCAGCTTCTAGGAGAGCTCTCTCAGCTCCACCTACCTCACAGAGTGTCTGTTGTGGAGGAGATTGCGAGCCACTCTGAGACTTTGAGATTCAGAGTGAAAGGTGGGATATAAATCCCATATCATCTTCTTCTTCTTTCTATTAAACGGCATTGTCACCTTGGGGCTCAATCCAGCCACTAGTCCACCCTTTTAAATCCCAACCATCTCAATGCAAAAATTGGACATATGCTGGATTGCGTCTTGATGTGCCCAACTGGATCGATTTTCATACCATGCAAATTAAGTTACCAGGATTTGGAGGGATATTGCCCTGAAGCCAAATAAAAGTGGGAGTCATGTGGTGCAATGGTTAGAGTGCTAGATTAGGATCTGGGATGCCTGGGTTCAAATCCCCACTCTGCCTTAGAAGCTCACTGGGTGATCTTGGTGCAGATATATACTCTCAGCCTAGCCCACCTCCCAGGTCTGTTAGAATAAATTGGATGAGAGAAAAAAGATACAGGGCTCTTTTGTAGTAGGAACTCTTTTGCATATTAGGTCACACCCCCTGAGGTAACCAATCCTCCAAGAGCTCACAGGGCTTTTTGTACAGGGCCTACTGTAAGCTCCAGGAAGACTGGCTACATCAGGGATCTGTGGCCTAATATGCAGAGGAGTTTCTGCTACAAAAAAAAAAAGCCCTGGAATGATGTAAGCTGTTTTGTATCTCTATTGTGGAGAAAGTGGAGTATAAATGAAGTAGATAAACAAAGTGCTGCATGGGTCTTTGCTTTATCAATAACGTGGAAGGGTCATCAAATTTCTCCAGATCTGGACTTTGGCCGCCAAGTCAAGTTTAAGAACATAAGAGAAGCCATGTTGGATCAAGCCAATGACCCATCCAGTCCACCACTCTGTGTCACACCGTAGCCAAAAAACCCCAGGTGCCATCAGGAGGTCCATCAGTGGGGCCAGGACACTAGAAGCCCTCACACTGTTGCCCCCCCCCCCCAAAAAAAAACCCCACCAAGAATACAGAGCATCACTGCCCCAGACTGTGGCTAATAGTTTTAATAAATTTATAGATTGTATTTTTTTTCCTGGTCAAGTAACTGTAACGAAGATGTAGAAGCTATTGGGTTTTATCAATGACTACTTAGGAAAGCAACAGTGGTCCAGTGGTTTGCAGGCAATGATATTTGAGATGAGCAATTTAACTTTGAATACCCCTCCAAAAACTACAATATAGCAGTACTTCTTGTGGGTTTCGTTTCTTGCCACCCCCACCAAAGTGTACAGTTTAGCAAAAGTCAATGGTGCTCAGCTTTCCAAAATATTTTTGTTAATATAAACCATCACTCTTAGCTGAAAATTTATTTTAAAAACTTGACATGTTTTTCTGACTAAATTGAATTTGTTGAGTATGCAGACAATGAAAGTCCTTGGTTGAAAGTCAAATGTTGCCTTGCAAAAAAGACCCAGGGATTCTGATACATGCTACAAAGCTCGTGGCACCTAAATTCATTTGCTGATCTGAAATTCTTTGTCTCCCTCAAGAAATCTGTCAATTGGCAATCTAGTTCCAACAATGTGATCTTATGTTTGTTCAGAAGCAAGACTCAGTAACTTCAATGACATTACTCTAAGTAAGTTACTCTATAGAGTAAATAGTGATTAGGATTTCTGCCCAACTTTAATAGTTCTGCCAACCCATGTTACAGAATAACAAACAATATGGAGTGCCGGTATTACAATATTGTACGCTAAATACAAATACAAATCCGACACTAGGCAATATACAAAGGAAACAAAGTCCCCAGGGGTGTCGAACTCATTTGTTATGAGGGCCAGATCTGACATAAATGAGACTTTGTTGGGCTAGGCCATGTTGGGTTGGGCCAGGTCACATCGCACCAGGCCATGTGTGTACCTACTTAAGATTAGGTAGCAGGAAGGGTCGTTTTGTAGAAAAATAGGTGGTGGAGCTCATCCAGGGATTGTTATGCAGCTGCACCTACTATTTGATGGACAAGTTAGGAAGGAGGAGGTAGAACTCTCAGAAAGGTTCAGGAGCTGTGCTCCTGTGAACTCCTGCTGAACCCTAGGCCTGGGTAGCAGAGATATAAACTTTATAAAGGACACAGACAAACACAATTAAATATATATTTTTAAAAACTTAAAATATGCTTAAAATGTTAGCACTCATTGATTTTAAAGGGGCTTTCTTTGTATTTCTCCCATGAGATCCAGGGAACCAGACAAAGGAAGCTGTGGCTCTTTCCTTCCTTCCCCAGGGGACTGGGGGGAGGGGAAGCTTTAGCCAATAGAAGGAAGAGAGGCTTGGATCAGTAGCTCTGCTGTGCAATTGAGAGAGCCTGGAAAAAGAAGCTCTGCCTCCTTCCCTCCTCCCCAGGGGAGGAGCCTCAGCCAATGAAGAAAATAGAGGTTTTGCTCAGTAGCTCCTGTGCAAATGAGCAAGCCTTGCAAAGCAAAGTGTTATGCAGAAGGAAGCAAGATTTAGGGAGAAGAAAGTCAGCCAGTTGCTCAGGGGCCTGATAGGAGCCCCCCCGGGGGCCTGATTTGGCCCCTGAACCGCATGTTTGACACCCCTATTATAGAAGATCTGTCAATCAGCTGTTGAGTCTATCCTTCAAACTTATAGCCTCAGGTAGTTTTAACAGGATCTCCCTGACCTTAAGAGGACAACTCCCGTTACTTTGTGTAAGTGCCATCAAGTCACAAATGATTTATGGCAAGCCCAGCAAGGGGCTTTCAAGGCAGATGAGAAGCAGAAGTAGCTGGCTATTGCCTTCCTTGGTAGTGCCCTTCCTACCAAGTACTGACGCTGCTTAGCTTTCCAGATCTGAGAAGATCTGGCTAGACCATGCCGACTTGCCTTGCCTTGCCTTACCTTAGGACAGTAAATGAATGCAGAGTGTTAACGTATGGCATTTGGGAAACGTGCGGGTTTTAAAAAATTCGCTTTCCTGTGTACATTTTCTTTTCTTAGCTTCCTGTAGGCTAGGCCAATGTTTTGTGGGGAAAGAAAACCCCATGTACACGGCTTCTAAGAGGCAATGTCTGGTCCACCGCTGATTACATTATAAAATAAATACACTGAAACTACTCTGAGGTAGCTGTGCCAAGATCTCCTGGATTGTCTTGGCTTTGCTAGTTTGATTCCTAACCACTACAGAAGCAATATGTTCTCGTGGTCTTACACAGGACTGGAAGCCAAGAACGCCCCGGGCTTCACCCTGGCTGACTTGTTGTGTGGCCTTCTGCAAATATCTCTGGCTTCTGTGCCTTCAGTTGCCTTTTAGAGAATCGATTCAACGTTCAGCAGACCATTAAGTTTAATGGTGAAGATTCTTCAAACCAAGAGTCAATAGGCTGTCATGAAAGGGGGAAAGGGTCTCCACGATAGATTAAACGTTCTGTGAGATCTCTGAACTGAAGCACAGGATACAAAGGCCCAAATAAATCCAGGAGAACAATGATTTCAAGAAGCTGTGCCATAATCTCGAACTACAGAGCTCAGAATCACTCAGGGTGCTGAAAAAGTAAAATTAGAATGAAGAAGAAGAAGACTGCAGATTTATACCCCAGCCCTTCTCTCTGAATCAGAGACTCAGAGCGGCTTACAATATCCTAAATCTTCTCCCCCAACAGACACCCTGTGAGGTAGGTGGCGCTGAGAGGGCTCTCACAGCAGCTGCCCTTTCAAGGACAACTCCTGCAATAGCTATGGCTAACCCAAGGCCTTTCCAGCAGCTATAAGTGGAGGAGTGGGGAATCAAACCCGGTTCTCTCAGATTAGAGTCCACACACTTAACCACTACACCAAACTGGCTCTCTGGCTATAAAAGTGCAGCTACTAGATTTTGGAGTTGGTGGGGCTGTAACTGAGGTACGTTCATGCTACACATACATGCTTCTCAGCTGTGCATGTAATTATGTTCCTCTACAGCACACCATGTGCATTTTCATTGGGTATGTGCACACATTTTCATTGTCTATGTGCATACTGCATGCCTGCTGTGGGGCATAACTTTCTTCTTCCTGTTGTTGCGCTCACTGACTGAGAACAGTGACCACAGTGCTATCAGGTTCTGCATTCATGTCTGAAGTGATAGAATTTATAATTTCAAAATGTTCAAGTCGGCAGTTCAGCTAGTTGAGAGTACTCTAGGGTTGCTAGGTCCCCCCTGTCCACCAGTGGGGGATGGAGGGGTAGCGTTGTCAGACCCAGGTTGGGAAACTTTTGGAGATCTGGGGATGGAGCCTGGGGAGGACAGGGATCTCAGTAGAGTACAATGCCATAGAGACCACCTCTTGAAAGCATCCATTGTCACAAGGGGAACTGATCTCTGTAGTGCGCAGATAAGCTGTAATTCTCAGAGGGTCTCCTTCCTTGGAGGTTTTTAAACAGAGGCTAGGTGGCCTCTGAAGATCCTGTGAATTTAGGCAATGAAGACAGCAATGAAGATCCTGTGAATTTAGGGGGAGGTAATTTTGAGTTTCCGCATCGTGCAGAGGGTTGGACTAGATGACCCTGGAGGTCCCTTCACACTCTATGATTCTATCCCTAGCTGCTCACACAAGCAAGTTGGTCCTTAGAGAAAAAAACTGCTTGAACGATGATTCCTTAGTCTTCTGGTCTCAGTTTTGGAAACCTGAAACATTACAATGTCAGCAGAAATTTGTCCTTGGTGTAGAGTTGCCATGTCTGTGTTGGAAAACACCTGGAGACTTTGGGGGTGGATCCGGGAGAGGGTGGGGTTTGGGGAGAAGAGGGACCTCAGCATGGTGCAATGCCATAGAGTCCATCTTCCAAAGCAGCCATTTTCTCCAGGGGAGTTGATCTCTGCCAGCTGGAGATCAGTTGTAAAAGCGGGAGAACTCCAGGCTCCACTGGAGGGCTGGCAACTCTATGCAATGTTCAAAAGAAGGAACTTTGCTAACATGAGGAGACTAGTCAGAAGAACGTTTCAAATGAGAATTAGGAGAGAGAGAAATCCCCAGGATGCCTGGAAACAATTTAAAACTGTGATGTCCAAATAGAATGCATACCTCAAATCAGGAAAGGGACCGACAAGTCTCCCAAGATGCCTGCATGGTTAACTACTTAAATCGAGGAAACTGTAACAGGCAAAACAGACTTCTGCTGTGCAGCAATGGTGGTGAACAGAAAGGAGTGCAAGTTCTGGCAAAACAAATGCAAGCTGACAATAATATAAGCAAAAAAGAGAATTTTTGAGGAGCGGGTGGCCAAAAACAAGAAGCCGGACTATAAGCATTTCCTCAGATATGTCAGGAGCAGGAAACTAGCAAGGAAGGCAGTTGGGCCTTTGGATGACAAAGGAACAAAAGGACTGCTTAAGGAAGATGGGGTGATGACAGAGACATTGAACAAACTCTTTGTTATCTTCTTTCACTATGGAAAATATGGAGCCTATACCCATGACATGCCATCCCCATGTTTTGGGGACGGTTGTTTCAGACTGTGTTGGTCTGCTATAGAATAGCCAGATTCAAGTCCAGTCAGGGGTGGAATTCTAGCAGGAGCTCCTTTGCATATTAGGCCACACCCCACTGATGTAGCCAATCCTCCAAGAGCTTTCAAGGCTCTTTTTTGTAAGCTCTTGGAGGATTGGTTACATCAGGGGTGTGTGGCCTAATATGCAAAGGAGCTCCTGCTAGAATGCCACCCCTGAGTCCAGTAATACCTTAGAGACAACAAGATTTTCGGGGTATAAGCTTTCGAGAGTCAAAATTGCCAGGGCTCAAATCTTGCTGTTTTCAGGAAGGCTGTTTGAAGAACTGAGTCAAATTTATTTATTTATTTTTATTTATTCCGGGATTTATATCCCGCCCTTCCCACGAGTGGCAAATTGAGATGAGAGATGAGGTTCTAGTACTATTAGGCAAACTGAAAACTAGTAAGTCTGCAGGTCTTGATGGCACATCCCTGAGGATTCTTGAAGAACTGTGATCTACTAACTAGTATAAAACTCGGTCTGAGGTTCTAGCTCCTATAGAAGATCTGCGTGGGCTACTGAATTCTGTCTAGTTTAATGTGTTGCCACACTTCCCATATATAGTACCATACCATGGGCTTTGCAGTCTATAGGTACTTGCATAAACAGTCTTTCTCATATCTTGAAGCAAGGACAAATATGCCTGTACATAGGGTTGCAAGCCTTCAAGTGGTGGCTGGATATCTTCTGGGATTACAATCCAGGTGAGAGAGATCAGTACCCCTGGAGAAAAATGGCTGCTTTGGAAGGTGTACTCTGAGACATCAGACTCCATGTAGGGTTGCCAGCCTCCAGGTGGGACCTGGAGATCCCCCAGAATTCCAGCTCATCTCTATAGAAATTGATTCCCCTGGAGAAAATGGATACTTTGGGGGACAAACTATGTAGCATTGTATTCCACTGTATTCCACTGAGGTTGCTGTCCTTCACAGCCTCTATCCCCAAATCTCCAAAGGTTCCCAACCTGGATCTGATAACCTTATCCCCACCCCACCACACCCCACCCCATTATGGTGGCCAGGGGCGACCTGATGACCCTACACTGAAGTCCCTCTCCTTCTCAAACCATACCCTTCTCAGGCTCCACCCCAAAAATCTTCAGGTATTTCCCATCCTGGAGCTGGCAACTCTACCTGTGCACCCTACATATTTAGTGGTGGTAGTATGGGAAATATAGCAACAACAACAAAAGAATTACACTCTTATTTGTTCTGTTATACTCTATTACTTACCAGAGAGCTCTTCCAGCTCACATTTTCATTGTTGTTACAACCAGAGGTCATTTTGTAGAAAAATAGGTGGTGGAGCTCATTAGCATAACTCATTAGCATATGCCACCGCCCCCTGCCAGACAAAAGCAACCTGGCACAAGAAAGGAGAGCCCTGGGAGACCGAGGCCTGCTTGAGCTGGCTAGAGATCCAGCCAGCCCAAGCAGGTCTCGCTCACCTGGGGCTCTCCTTGGCCACCCCCCCATAGCCAAAAGGTCAGCAAGCCACCCACCACCCAAAATCACATAAGAAGTGGAGAAAGGGTGGTGCGGGCTTCTCCAGAGGTTAATGAGGACTGCTGGGGACATAGCAAAGCCCCTGGTGGCTGTCTGTCTGCCTGCTCTCCGAATCCAGGGATTGTTAGGCAGCTGCACCTACTATTCAATGGACAAGGTGGGGGGGGGGGGAGGAGGAGGGCTGTCAGAAAGGTTCAGGAGCTGCGCTCTTGTGAGCTCCTGAGGAACTGAAGGCCTGGCTAGAACTGTCATCTTCTGAAGCATACGCCATTCAAAATTTACTATGCATATATGCATGTGTGTGTTTGAGTTAAGAGTCGTCAAGTCATTTCCAGTTTATGGTGACCCTGTGAAGTAATGGCCTCTAAAACATCCTGTCATTAAGAGCCTTGCTCAGGTCTTGCCATGGCTTCCTTGACTGAATCAGTCCTTCTCGTGTTGCCTCTTCCCTTTTCCTTGTTGCCTTCAATTTTTCCTAGCATTACTGTATTTTTAAGTGCGCCCTGTCTTCTCATAATGTGATTCATACTATCGCCTCAGTTTAGCCATATTAGCTTACAGGGAGAGGTCAGGCTCGATTTGATCCAGAACTCACACATATGGATATGCATATGTTCTGCATATGTGCATAGCACATTTGAAATGGCAGAGCTCCAGTTCTGGAAGGGCTATACTTAGGAATTTTGTCATCTGCCATCAGATTCAGCTTTTATTCTTCCAGGAACTGGTTACTCAATACTTTTTGTATTGCAATTCTGAAGAACTGTTTTTAAATATCCCACTTTTCTCTAACCGAAGGAGTCTGAAAGCAACATACAATTGCCTTTCTCCCCACAACAGGCACCTTGTGAGGCAGGAGGGCTGAGAGAGTTCTGAGACAACTGTGACTGGCCCAAGGTCACCCAGCAGGCTTCACGTGGAGAAGTGGGGAATCAAACCTAGTTCTCCAGATGAGAGTCTGCCGCTCTTAACCTCTATACTACACTGGCTCTCAAAGGCACTGCAAATGTTAAGAATGACCATTTTCACATCCCAAAAGACAACAGAGCCCATGCTTCAGTAATCCAATAAAGTGCAAAGACATCTGGGATTTCTCATTTGACTCCAAAGTGATACTAGATAAATTAATATGGACCATGTAATAGCAAGGGGGAAAAACTGCTTTATTTGCATAGGACATGAACTCACCCTGTACTACAACATGGAATGTTCAAATGACTGAAGCAATGTATACATACTGCTGATGCATGCCAAAGATAGAAACGCCTGCTTAAAACATTAAACAGCATCAAAGAACTGTTAACATAAAGAATGGAAACATTTCACAAAGGAAACTTTAAATTGCCTGTAGGCACAAAATCCTGGCTTCTTTTCTGGAAGTGCTATAACTTATGAATAGCCAAATACATGCTCTCTCTCGCTCTCCCCAAGTAAGAACATGCTGCTAAGAATATATAAGTTATAAAGCTATAAGTTCAACTTATCCCAGAACCTGAAAGAATGTTTTAAAAACGTCTGTGGCTTTCTATAGCTGTATGAAGGCATAGCAACAGAAACTTAGAAATGCTTACCTACACAGTTCAATTCACATTTATAAAACCACAAGGAAAAACCACACATAAAATACTTAACATGGAGGGGGAAAAACTAATATTTAAGTGCACAAGAAGATTCCCTGTGTGATAAGACCAAAGGTTCACCTAGCCCAGCACCATTTCTCAGCTGATGCTCAGGAAGGTATACTGCAAATAGGGTCACTAGGCTAGAACCTGGGATACTGGAGGGAGGGGCAGGGCATGAAAAAGTGATGCTGACAACTTGTTGACGGCTCCTCCGGGGTGCACATAGCCCGTCCCTGTTCTGGCAGTGGGCTGCGCGCTGTCTGACCACCCCAGGGTGCTTCTCTTTCTGTCCGCTTACTTCCAGGATGGGAGGCTGCTGACCCGTCTGTACCCAGACTATGTGTGGCTGTCCATCAAGCATCAAAGCAGAACAGGGATTAGAACTCAGGTCTCTCAGATCCAGCCCTAAACAGTGACTGCACCACAATGAGCTAGATTAGCCTATGTTCTGCCTTAGTATATGTCTCACCGTCTCTTGCTTTCACCCATAATCATGCCTGGACCAAACCCCACACATGCAAAAGATCAGTTTCTCCAGTGACCAAATATTTGAGCAACAGCACTGAAGGAGAAAGAGACTGCTCAGAGAGGATCAGAGCAGTGCAGTTGCCCAAGTGTTTATCTGCGGAAAAGCCTGTTCCAATGTTTATGTAGAAACTCACACAGGGGCTAACTTGACACATGGACAAAAAATGTTTCAGTCATCACATGTACATCCTTCCCCGCCTGTGAAGAGTTCCACAGGCTGGCTTACATGGGGTTTCCCTCATTTAATTCTCTTTGTGATAAGCAAGACTTTGAAAGAAGGCAGTTGGCTCCAGGCCACCCGGAACACTTCATAAGAACACTTCGTAAGGCATTGGCTGATAAAGGGAAAGAACATAGTTAAGCTTGGGCTCTGTGCAGTCAATTTAAACATCCACAGGCCTGTAGTGCACTCCCTAATCTGTCTATGAGCACCATGTACAAAACAGGAGAGCTTCCCATTGGGCCAGACATCTTTAATATGCAAATATTAGTGAGCTAAGAGGCTTCAATTTTTTTTAAAAATGTTATTCATAAGACCCAATCATGGCCTGCCAGTTTGGTGTAGTGGTTAATTGGGTGGCCTCTTATCCGAGAGAACCGGGTTTGAATCCCCACTCCTCCACTTGCAGCTGCTGGAATGACCTTTCTTGTGTCCTGAGTTTGAGGCGCAACACAATAGACTGAAAGGATCCAAAATATCTGCATCCCGATTGGCTGCGTAATTCACACTGGCCAATTGAGAGGCAATATCAGGGGGAATTCTAGAATCTGCTAATGGGTATGCATATTCTAATGAAGGATCCAAAAAGGGTGCAGCCACAGGGTGTTTTCTGCTGCATGGGGGCTGGGCTTTTTTATTGATTTAATTTATTTCTGTCAATTCATATCCCGCCCTATCCCATAATGGGCTCAGGTTGGGTTTCAACACAATAAAACAATCAATAAAACATCCAAACAATAAAACAGAACCAGACACTTAAAACAGATTAAAATTCATACAGGTTAAACTGTTTAGACTCAGAGTTAGTTTACATTTAAAATTAAAGTTAAAGCGACATAGAATGGTGTGGACATAAGAACATAAGAGAAGCCATGTTAGATCAGGCCAATGGCCCATCCAGTCCAACATTCTGTGTCACACAGCGGCCAAATATATATATATATATATATATACACAAACACATACACACTGTGGCTAATAGCCACTGATGGACCTCTGCTCCATATTTTTATCTAACCCCCTCTTGAAGGTGGCCATGCTTGTGGCCGCCACCACCTCCTGTGGCAGTGAATTCCACATGTTAATCACCCTTTGGGTGAAGAAGTACTTCCTTTTATCCGTTTTAACCTGTCTGCTCAGCAATTTCATCGAATGCCCACGAGTTCTCGTATTGTGAGAAAGGGAGAAAAGTACTTCTTTCTCTACTTTCTCCATCCCATGCATTATCTTGTAAACTTCTATCTTGTCACCCCTCAGTCGACGTTTCTCCAAGCTAAAGAGCCCTAAGCGTTTCAACCTTTCTTCATAGGGAAGGTGTTCCAGCCCTTTAATCATTCTAGTTGCCCTTTTCTGAACTTTCTCCAATGCTATAATATCCTTTTTGAGGTGCGGCGACCAGAACTGCACACAGTACTCCAAATGAGACTGCACCATCGATTTATACAGGGGCATTTATACAGGGGCATTATGATACTGGCTGATTTGTTTTCAATTCCCTTCCTAATAATTCCCAGCATGGCGTTGGCCTTTTTTATTGCAAATGCACACTGCCTTGACATTTTCAGTGAATTATCTACCACGACCCCAAGATCTCTCTCTTGGTCAGTCTCTGCCAGTTCACACATCAGTTAAGCAGTTAAGCAGCTCTAGGTGTCCAGGATGTCAACTATATTTGCCCAACTTGAGTAAGAGTGCAGGGAGGCCAATTTGGTGGTATAATAGGTAGGGGCGTCCGGCTGCCTCAGCCATAGGCCTGGAGGAACAGCTCCGTTTTGCAGGCCCTCCGGAATGGCAACAATTCCGACAGGGCCCCGACATCTACAGGGAGCTGGTTCCACCAGGCTGGGGCCGGGGCTGAGAATGCCCTGGCCCTGGTCAAGGCAAGCCGGACGTCCCTTGGGCCAGGGATGGTCAAGAGATGTTGACTTGCTGATTGTAATGACCTCCGGGGCTCATATGGGGAGAGACAGTCCCGCAGGTATGCCGGTTCCAGGCCGCGTAAGGCTTTAAATGTCAGTACTAAAACCTTGAAGCGGATCCAGTACTCGATTGGTAGCCAGTGCAAACTGCACAGCATTGGCCGACTGCTCGCCTGTACAGGCGATTCAGTCAGTAGTCGTGCTGTCGCATTCTGCACCAGCTGGAGTTTCCAGGTCAGCCTCAAGGGCAAGCCTGCGTACAGTGAGTTACAGTAGTCCAACCTAGTGACTGTTGCATGGATCACTGTAGCTAAGTCCTGAGAAGCCAGATAGGTTGCTAGTTGCCTGGTCTGCCGAAGATGGTAAAAGGTAGATTGTGCAACAGCTGTGATCTGGGCCTCCATTGAAAGGGAGGCATCCAGTATCACCCCCAGACTCCTCACCTTCTGAGCTGGCACAAGAAGTGTGCCATCCAAGGTGGGGAGCTGGATGCCCAATCTTGGCCCCCCACAGCTCATGTACAGGACATCCGTCTTGGCTGGATTGAGCTTCAGCCAGCTCAGTTGCAACCAACCAGCCACTGCTTCCAACACCCTGGTTAGATGGTCTGGGGTGGAGACTGGATGGCCGTCCATCAACAGATAGAGTTGAGTGTCATCTGCATATTGGTGACAACCCAGCCCGAAACCTCTGGCAATCTGGGCAAGGGGGCGCATATAGATGTTAAACATCATCGGCAAGAGAATAGCTCCCTGCGGCACACTATATTCTAGTGGATGATGCAGGGAGGACTGCTCGCCGATCGCCACCCTTTGTCCCCAACCATGGAGAAAGGAGGAAAACCACTGTAAGGCCACCCCTGAACTCCAGTGTCGGCAAGGTGGTGGGTCATTAGATCATAATCGACCGTGTCAAATGCTGCTGAAAGGTCTAGAAGCAATAGCAGCGCTGACCCGCCTTGATCCAGGTTCCTTCTGAGGTCATCTGAGAGGGTGACCAAAGCAGTCTCCATCCCGTGCCCAGGGCAGAAGCCGGACTGGAAGGAATCAAGGACAGATGTATCTTCCAGGAAAGCTTTGAAATTGCTCTGCTATCGCTTTCTCAATTATCTTGTCCAGAAACGATAAATTTGAGACTGAGAGATAATTGGCTAGGACCAGTGGGTCCAGAGATGGCTTCTTCAAAAGCGGTCGAACCACTGCCTCTTTAAGCCTGGCTGGAAATACCCCTGATGAAAGGGAACAATCTCAGCCAAAGGCCCCTGAATGTCATCCCCACCTGCTTTAACAAGCCAGGATGGGCACGGGTCCAAGGGACAAGCGGTGGGCTTTACCGCAGTTAAGATCCTGTCCACATCCTCCCGAGGGAGATAGCTGAAATGGTCCAACATGGGACCTGAAGACGGGCAACAGGTTTCCAGTTCCTGTACTGTATCAATTGTAGCTGGGAGATTATGTCCGAGAGTTGAGACCTTATCTGCGAAGTAGGTCACAAAAGCCTCACAGCCAATATCCAATTCCCTAGATTTTTGGTTGTCTGTCAGCACAGTAGTCAGTGATCGAATCGTTCTAAACAATTGTGCTGGCTGCGATTTCGCAGATGCAATGGAGGCCACATAGAAATCTCTCTTAGCAGACTTCACTGCCTTCTCATAGACCTTCATAAACGTTCTATAAGAAGTTCTAGACTCCTCATCATAAGATCTCCGCCACACTTGCTCTAGCCATCTAAGCTGCCGCTTCATCCTATGCAGCTCCAAGGTATACCAAGGAGACGCTTTGGTACGGCAGCAAAGAGGGCGCCGGGGTGTGATATCATCAATGGCTGTGGAGAGCCGGGAGTACCAATCCTCCACTAACTCATCTAACAATCCGCTGGGGGCATCAGATCTGCAGAGCCTCCCGAAGCTGCTCAGGGTGCAGTTGGCTCCGCGGGCAAGCATAAACCTGCTTGCCGCCTAAGCAGGAGCAGGGCTGCAGGTCCAGTTGGACTTTCAAAGCACAATGATCTGACCATGGAACTGTATCAACAGCTATCAGATCTGGTGTTATCCCAGCCCCAAAGACCAAATCGAGCGTATGGCTGGCCTGGTGAGTAGGAGCCAAAACAATCTGGCTGAGTCCCAGTGTCTCCATGGATGACACCAGGTCCTGCGCCTTTACAGATGCTGCATCGTCAACATGGACATTGAAATCTCCCAGGATTAAGAGCCTGAGGAAGGCCAATGCCCAGGTCGATACTGCATCCAGCAGAGCAGGCAGGCTCCCTGGGGGTGGGTTAGGTGCCCGGTATACCACCCAGATAGCTAAACTCTCCTCAGCTTCCCATACCAGGCCTGCACATTCAATGCCCAGGATGTTTGGGGTGGGAAGTACCCTGAAAGAAAAGGATTCACAAATGAGCACTGCAATCCCCCCCCCAAGTAGTCCGCGATTGGTGAAGGACTGAGAACCCAGGTGGGGTACGCTGGTTCAGGGTGACTGACTCGCCCTCCCGGACCCAGGTCGCAGTCACACATGCCAGGTCTATCTGTTGCTCCACAAAATAGTCTCGTAGAGTATCGGTTTAATTATTGATAGACCTGGCATTAAGCAACACCAATGTTGGAGCCGGGTGAATTATCCTAGCCCGACAACCGACATACCTTGGGATGGGACATAGGAGGGAAGAGGTCCAAGCCTTCCCATATCTCAGACCTTTTCCTAATCTCTGAAACCTAGTCCCACTGCCATATCTCTCCTGCCCCCAAATGACCGAAATCCCTGACCCCGTCATGGCCTCCCTACTCAGTGCTATCAGGCTGGATTGGTTCACCTAGCCTGTGTCCTCTACAATATTACTTTACAGTTCTTAATCAGTTGCAGTTTCTTATGTCTATTACAGAGCCCACTAATCACATAATCTAATACAACTAAATTGACCCCAACTACTAATTTAAACCTATTAGTTGATTAATATAAAAACCCTCCCAAATTAAATTAACACAATTAACCCACTAAGACCAATTTATTAGGTAGCAATTAAATGGTATCAATCTGAGTAAAAATTCATTCCAATTCTATAAGATTAACTCAATCCAGCTAATTAATTAATTAAATCCCCTTCTCAGTCCCCTAAATATAATTTTACCACTCAATTCAGCTAATTAATTAATTAAATCCCTTTCTCAGTCCCCTAAATACTACAACTTGAATTAACCCAACAAGCTATTAATCAATTTAAATTAAATTTAAATTAACCAATGGTGAACGATATCAATGGCTCAACAATAACATATAAACTGAATAAATAATGGACTTTGCTGAGATATTAATAAAATTGCTGAGTGCAAATTAAGTGCAAAATAGGCTCTCTATTTGCTCTTTTTAGCAGCAGTTCTTTATAGACCTCTTTTAGCATAGGTGACTGAGGCTCCCCAGGCCTCCAGAGGGTTTTGATCTTCAGCAACTGCCTGTTTCCAGTTGATTCAGGCCAGTTCATAAAGTTAGAAATCCCCAGGAAGTCTCTTGATTGTAATGTCAGAATATGATGTTGGGGCATCTGAGAAGAAGCCGGGTTGCCACCAAGGTGGTATCCGTAGGGGCCCCAGGGCTGTCTGGCAGATCTCGATGTCAGGTAGAGTGCCCTGTGCCGCCGTGACATCCAAGATCCTCCAGCTCCACCTCCTGGTTTTCTCTGGTGCCACCTGACGCCCAGCAATTGGCTGCGCCGGAAGTCTTCAGCTACTGCTCACAGGGGTCCCAGGGCTGTCCAGCAGATATCAATGTAGGGATAAAATGCCCCATGTCGCCACAATGCCCAGGATCCCCCAGCTCCGCCTCCGGGTTTTCTCCAATGCCGCCTGACGCCCAGCAACTGGCTGCGCCGGCGATCCTCAGCTACTGCCCGGGAAAGTTGCCACACAGCGCCATGGCTGCTCTGGTCTTCCGCAGTACAACCAGGCCAATGCCCTGACGTTTTGGGGTGATTTTGAAGAGATCGTACCTTGAATAGAATTATGCCCAGTAATTGACAAAGGGATATACCAGCACTCAGCAAGAAGCAGCAAAAAATCCACATCAAAAAGTCCAAGTTATAGTCCAGAAAATGGTTGTAAAGTGGTAAAGTTCGTAGGAGCTTTATCCTGGCGCTCCTCGTCACGCCGCCATCTTTCTTCTTTTCTCCTTCGGGTTTTTCTCTACCCCGACTGTATATATTGCTGCATGTTTTGAGTGCTTGTATGTAGGATGTAGTCACTTAATAAAGATGCTGAATCACTATGCTGGCTGAACTCACTACTTAACAACCTTGGGTCAGTCATAGCTTTCACACAGCTGTCCTTTAAAGGGCAGCTTCTGTGAGAGCTCTCTCAGTCCCACCTATCTCACAGGGTGTCTGTTGTGAGGGAGGAAGGTAAAGGAGATTGTAGGCCACTCTGAGATTCAGAGTGAAGGGCGGGGTATAAATCCAATCTCTTCTTCTGCACCACCTGCACACCTTTTTTCCAACAGTGCTGGCCGGGGTATGAGGCTAGGAGTGGTGTTGCCATGGCCACCAGCGGCATTGCCTCTGTCTGTGTATCACAAGCCTTTTCCCAGCGATGCTGGGTAGCTGGGACCAGGGATGAAATTCTGGCAGCAGCTCTTTTGCATATTAGGCCACACCCCCTTGATATAGCCAATCCTCCAAGAGCTTACAAAAAAGAGCATTGTAAGCTCTTGGAGGATTTGCTACATCAGGGGTGTATGGTCTAATATGCAAAGGAGCTTCTGCTAGAATTCCACCCCTGGCTGGGACCACTGGTGGAAGACTACATCAAGCAAACAGATGGTGAAGGGCAGATGGCAGGGAAGGTGCGTGGGCGGGAATGGGGATGCAGTACTGGACCCCATCAGGAGCCCTGGCCCCTGGAAGTTGCCCCACTTTAGGGTAGGCTGACGCCAGCCCTGACTTAAATCAACAGGAGCACAACTCTATTCTCCTAAAACAGCATTATATATAAAAAACTAGAAAAATAAAATGTGGCACACACAAAAAAAATCAATTTGGAGCAAAATTTAGGTCACCCCAAGAGAAGTTATTGGATAAATTTATGTGCCTGGTTTTTCTCCCGACCAAGTCAAGACTCCAGGCGGGCAAGATGAAAATTCAATAAAAACATATAAAAGTTCATAAGACTGCCCCAAATATTCTGTGGAGTAATTCTACCTTCTCAGCAAACCAGATGGGTAGAAGCTCCCCAGTCTCTTCGGCCAGAACAGCATTCCCTAGACCAGGGGTGGCCAAACCGTGGCTAGGTGCCACATGTGGCTCTTTCACACATATTGTGTGGCTCTCAAAGCCCTCACCACCTACTATTTGGGTTGGAGAAAGCATTTGTCTCTTTAAATCACTTCTTCAAGCCAAGCCACCCAGCAGTTTAGAGGATGCATTTAAAGTTGCTTTCTTTCCACCTCTCCTTCCCCATCTATTTGTCTTCCTTCCTTCTGACATTTCTGTCTTGTGGCTCTCAGACATCTGACATTTATTCTATGTGGCTCTTACATTAAGCAAGTTTGGCCACTCCTACCCTAGACAGAGAGACACAGCCAATAGACACACTAGGAAGAGTAAAGCTGTCACATGGGAGCACACAGGAAGAGGCAACCCTTCAGGGAAATTAAACACATCTGCACAAGGACATCAACAAATGTTCCATACATATTTTCTGAGAGATACTAGCTCTAGAGAATGCCTACATGGACCATCTACATAGGTAGATTTGTGACCTTAACATGGCTTGTGGTGAAAAGTGCTGTCAAGTCACAGCCAACTGATGCTGTACAGTTTTCAAGGCAAGAGACAAACAGAGGTGGTCAAGTCAGGTAATTTTTGGTGATGGACCCTGGCTCAGTGGTAGAGCATCTGCTTGGCATGTAGAAGGTTCCAGGTTCAATCCCTGGCATCTCCAGCTGAAAGCACCAGGTAGGGAGTGATGTGAAAGACCTCTGCTTGAGACCCTGGAGAGGCACTGCCGGTCTGAGTAGACAAAAAAACATGATGGACCAAAGGTCTGATTCAGTATAAGGCAGCTCCATGTATTCATGTATGGCTACCATCATCTTTAAATGAGTTCTGAAACACAGATGTTTGCAAACTGGGGTACCAAACTGCCACCCAATGAATCCAGACAGGCTTTGGATTGCCCTGCCTATTCCTGTTCCTTGCCTGATGCATTCAGCAAGACTTCAGGAGGGTTGCAACTCAGGACAAATAGCCAGAAGGACCAGGAAAGATGCAGAAACAGGATGCTTACTACAGTTGCCACCCATTCAACTGGTCATTCTGAAAGGACACAATGAATTGCTGCAGCCTGAGCTCCCTACAAACATAAAAGAAGGCATGTTGGTTCTGGCCAATGACCTATCCTGTCCAACACTCCGTGGCATATACACAGTGGCCAAAACTCAGATGTCATCAGGAAGTCCACCCATAGGGCCAGAATTCCAGAAGCCCTCCCACAGTGACCCCCCCCCCGCAAGCACCAATCACTGCCCCAGACATAGTGTTCCATCTATACCTTATGACCAGGGCTTTTTTTGTAGAAAAAGCCCAGCAGGAACTCATTTGCATATTAAGCCATACCCCTGATATCACCATTATTTCACATAGGGTTTTTGTCGAAAAAGCCCAGCAGGAGCTCATTTGCATATTAGGCCACACCCCAGCGGGAGCTCATTTGCATATTAGGCCACACCCCCTGATGCCAAGCCAGCCGGAACTGCGTTCCTGTGCATTCCTGCTCAAAAAAAAAAAAAAGCCCTGCTTATGGCTAATAGCCACTGATGGACCTCTGTTCCATATATTTATCCAATCTCTTCTTGAAGCTGCCTATGCTTGTAGCTGCCATCACTTCCTGCTGCAGTGAATCCCACATATTAGTTATTCTTTGGGTGAAGAAGTACTTCCTTTTACCTGTTCTAAACCTATGGCTTATCAATTTCATTGAGTGCCAATGAATTCTTGCATTGTGAGAGGGGGAGTATTTCTTTCTCTACTGTCTCTTTCCCGTGCCTAATTTGTCACCCCTTAGTTGTCATTTCTCCAAACTAAAGAGTCCTAACTTCTTTACCCTTTTTTCATAGGGAAACTGTTCCATCCCTTTAATCATTTTAGTTGCCCTTTTTGATATATCTTTTTTTGAGGTGCAGCGACCAGAACTGTACACAGTATTCCAAATGAGGCCTCACCATAGATTTATACAGGAGCATTATGATACTGGCTGATTTGTTTTTAATTCCCTTCCTAATAAGCCCCAGCATAGCATTTGTCTTTTTTATTGCAGTCACACACTGAATCAGCATTTTCAGTGAGTTATTTATCATGACCCCAAGATCTCTCTCCTGGTCATTCTCCACCAGTTCGGACCCCACCAACATGTATTTATAGTTGGGATTTTTGGCTCCAATGTGCGTTACTTTGCACTTGCTCATGTTGAACCTCATTTGCCATGTTGACACCAGCTCACTCAGCCTCAGCAGATCCTTCTGGAGTGCCTCACAGTCCTCCCTGGTTTTCACAGCCCTGAACAACTTTGTGTCATCTGCAAACTTAGCCACTTCATTGCTTACTCCCAACTCCCTATCATTAATGAACAGGTTAGAATGCACTGAATAAAATGCACTGATACTGAGCCCTGTGGTACCCCATTGTTTACCACTTTCCACTGTGAAAACTGCCCATTTATACTCATTCTCACAGCGTATTGTTGGAGCTCTCTGTCTGGGGCAAGTGATGCTCTGTATTCTTGGTGCTTGGGAGGGGCAGCAGGGTGAAGGCTTCCGGTGTCCTGGCCCCACTGATGAACCTCCTAATGGTATCTGGCTTTTTGGGGGCCACTGTGACACAGAGTGTTAGACTGGATGTGCCATTGGCCTGATCCAGCATGGCTTCTCTTATGTTATTATTCTGTTTCCTGTTAATTAACCAGTTTTTTTATCCACAAGAGGACTTGTCCTCTTATCCCATAACTGCTGTGTTTACTTAGGAGACTTTGATGAGGAACTTTATTAAAGGCTTTCTGGAAGTCTGGTAAACAACATCTACTGGGTCACCGTTGTCCACATGCTTGTTCACCCCTCAAAGAACTCTTAACAGGTTAGTGAGACAAGATCTTCCCTTACAGAATCCATGCTGATTCTTCCTCAATAGCTTTTATTCATCATGTAAGCATTGCAGATACCTCTTTCTCAAAGCACAACTTCTGGTCAATCTGGCAGCCACTATTACACACACACAAACACACCCCTTCAACAGCTCAAACGACACTTTAAAAAGAACCAAAATATTCCAGGGGGGAGGAAAGAAGGTTTTTGACAGGACAGCTTAAAACCAGATGGAGCATTTTTCTGAGAACTGAAATTCAACCCCCCCTCCCCCTACACACCACCACCTCTGGGATAAACAACAATAAAAGCAAAAGTAACAGCCTCCAGACTGGTCAGCATTTAAGCCAAAGCCATAGATCACCAATTAAGCAATGTAATAATAAACCCCTAAAGCCCTAAAAGGATCATCACTTGATTTATTCAGCACACTTTCAGATCTTTCTTTCAGATGAGCTGCCAGGGACAGAGCATAGTTAAAAACTGATCTTTATTTGGTTTTATTGTTTTATGGTGCCCTTAGCTTTATTGTTGGAGAAAGGAGAGGAGTGAAGGAACACAGCTGAGCAAAGGTATTTCATTTTATTTACTGGATTTATACCCTACCTTTCTCCCTAGCAGCTTAAATCACGCTTCTCTCCTTCATTTCATCCTCACAACAACCCTGGGAGGTAGGTTAGGTTGAGAGTGTGTGGCTGGCCTGAGGTCACCAAGGAAGCTTCCAGAGCAGAGTGGGGATCTGAACCTACTTCTCCTGGGTTCTAGTTCAACCACATAAGAGTCCTGCTGGATCAGACCAATGGTCCATCTAGTCCATCATCTTGTCTCACACCCATTCTTCTGGAAGGCCAACAACAGGGCATAGAGGCCAAGGCCTTCCCCTAATGTTGTCTTCTGGGTCTGGGATTCAGAAGTTTAGTGCCTCTGAATGTGGAGGTTCTCCTCAGTTACCATGGCCAGTAGCCACTGATAGACCTATCCTCTATGACTCTATCTAATAAGAACATAATACTAACAACAGTGAGAACCACTGTAGCCACCATACCACCCACACAATTTGCTGTACTATATGGAAAGCAAAAAATGGAAAGCCTGCTATTCATGATGTTTTCTTGGCAGAGTTTTTACGGGGTGGTTTGCCATTGCCTTCCCCAGTCATCTACACTTTACCCCCAGCAAGCTGGATACTCATTTTACCAACCTCGGAGGGATGGAAGGCTGAGTCAACCTTGATTATGTTTATGTTTAATTCGATTTATACCAGCGGGCTTGAGATGGCTATCTGAACCCAGCTTCCGCCAGGATTGAGCTCAGGTCATGAGCAAAGCTTAGACTGCAGTTTATCGCTCTGCGCCACAGGGTTCTTGCTGTTTTTTAAGACAGAGACACCAAATTTTTAGCATAGTATCTGGTGCCTCTCTTCAAACAAAACCCCCAAGTTTCAAAGATTGGACCAGGAGGTCGAATTTTATCAGTCCCCAAAGAAGGTGCCCTCATCCATTATTTTCAGTGGAAGAAGGACATTAAGAAGGAATACAGTCCCTTTAAATGTGATGGCCAGAACTCCATTCAGAGTTTAATCATGCTTGTCCAACCCCAATGTCTCCTGGCTCCACCCCCAAAGTTCCCAGTTATTTCTTCAGTCAGACCAGGCAACCCTATTCACCTGCCACCTACCCTGCTTTCTTCTCAGTACCAGACTGAAACATTTATTTTTACCCATGCTTTCAGCAAAAGAGTTTTGATCTCTTAAAATTGCTTAATGTCTACATCTAGGGTTAGATGTTTTATGAGAATCGTTTTAAGTTGCTAAACATCTCGTGGTGTTTTTTGAGTTGTGGCAGGATATTTTTTTAAAATTGTTTGTTAATTTTAAACAGTTTGTACACTGTTTTATGATTTTTTTTTTCGTGTACAATAATAGATCATTTTGGCAAGCAGTCAATGCATGTAATTACAACAGAGCAGATATTCTCATTCAAAATATCACTTCTGAAACCTGGGTCAATTATTACAACACATTCTTTGTCTACCCTTCTACCATTCCAACTGACTGGGAAAATTCCTTTTTAGATATAGTTTTGAACTGGCCTCCAGTTGAAATTGATTAAATTCTTGAGTTAATCTCTGAACTTAAAACAGGTAAATCCTCTGGCCCAGATGGAATTCCTACGGAAATACTTATAAAACATCCTCAGTGGTAGGCCTCTCCACTTGCCAACCTGTTTTCACAGATTAATCAACATGGAAAAATGCCTCATTCCTGGCTGAATTCCATTATCATTCCAATATTCAAAAAAGATGGTCCTAGGTGCTCTTTTCCAGAGAGCACACACCTTGTCTGTGGCTTGGCCTTTTATACTTTCCTCCCAGGTCCCACCTCCCTCTGGCTTAGTTTTCCCTCCAAAACTCTGCCACCCAGTCAGAGTCAGAAGGGATCTTGGGAGATGTAGGCCACTGTATCTACCCTAGGCAGGCTACTCTCTAGGGCGCACTAGGTCTCAGATCATGACAGGATAGAATGGAGAGTTTAAAACCCCTTTCTAGCATTGCACCCGCACCCTGATCTCTCCATTCTGTCCTATGGGCCCACAGGATAGAATGGAAGGATCTCTCCCTCATAGGGCTGCCAAGTCCAATTCAAGAAATATCTGGGGACTTTGGGGGTGGAGCCAGGAGACATTGGGGGTGGAGCCAGAAGCAAGGGTATGACAAGCATAATTGAACTCCAAGGAAGTTCTGGCCATCACATTTAAAGGGACAGCACACCTTTTAAAATGCCTTCCTTCCATAGGAAATAATGAAGGATAGGGGCACCTTCTTCTGGGGCTCATAGAATTGGACCCCCTGGTCAAATCTTTTTGAAACTGGAAGGGTATTTTGGGGAGAGGCACCCGATGTTATGCTGGAAATGTGGTGCCTCTACCTCAAAAAACAGGGCCCCTCCCAGAGCCCCAGATACCCACAGATCAATTCTCCATTATTTCCTATGGGAATAATACTCCATACGGAATAATAGAGTTCCCAGCACACATTTCCCTCTCCTCCCCCCTCCACTTTCTGAAGGGGGGAGAGGGCCTCCAAACTGGGGGATCGCCTGCTCCCACCTGGGGATTGGCAGCCCTAGCTACACTGCTCTCTCTCTCTCTCACACACACACAAACTCATACCCACCATTTACTTGCTCTAAAACGAAAGCAAAACAAATGGAGAGGCTGCGCTTTGAAGAGCTTCTGCTATTAACCCTTCCCTATGAAGTACTTCCTGCTTCCACCTTCTTGCTCAACTTTAAAGGCCGCACACATGCACACAGGCATTTTGAAAGGGGCCTGTTTGCAGGTTTCTAAACCTGCCAGAGATCTAAACCTGCTGGCTGGGGGCAAGCCTGTAAAACCCGGGATCCCCCGCTGGGACCTGGGGATTGGGAAGCCTACTTCCTGATCTTTTTTTCCTTCCCCAGCCAGCCCTGCCAGGGCTGGCTGGCAAAGCAAAGAGTTTGAGAAGACCTCTCCCTGGGCTCAGCTCGGGCTCTGCTGGGCTGCCCAGTTTCAACTAGGCAGTGCAGCAGAGCCTGTAGAACAGCCAATCTTGCAGGGAGAGGTCTCCCCCTAGGACCAGCTTCTTTCCCAGCAGAACTCATTTGCATAAATGAGTTATGCTAATTAGGTCCAACACATCTCTTTTTTTTACAAAATGACTCCTGCTGATGTTACACTGGCCCTGTTAAGGAGATATTACTCTTGGGACCTAAACTGGAAGCTATATATTTGTAATATTGCTATTCCCTGTAAATGTAATTGCTGCTGATGTAAGCCTAGATACATTTGTAGCCTTCCAAAAGATTGTCTGAAAAATTAATAAATGCATACTTATGTTTAATGGGAATATCTTTATCCTACTGCCTGTGTGTGGCGGTGGTGGAGCTGAAGGCACACAATGGTTATGTGACATCGCATTGCTGTCAAATGCAAATGTGGTTCTAGGAAGTTGCCTTATAGTGACTCAGACCACTGGTTCATCATGGTCAGTCTTGTCTACTCAGACTGGCAGCAGCTCTCCCTGGTTTCAGGGTCTTTCATGTCACCTAATGCCTGATAATTGTACCTGGAGATGCCTGGGTTTGAACCTGGGACCTTCTGAATGCTAAACAGAGGATTTGTCACTGGCCTTGCCCCTGTGGAGTGTGTGCTGCTGCCAGCCATAGAACAGTGAAGACCCATTATCAATGCTGTAGGATAGTTAGACTTAAGCAGTGTGTGTGAGGGGACAGTTTTGGCTGGATCCATCTACTATAGTGTATGTATCATAACATTTAATTCTGGTCTTAATCAGCTCTCAATAGAGTGCATTTGAGTAGCTGTAGCCAGCACTCACTGCTTCCTCCAGCAACAGCCAGGTGAAAGCCAGCAGAGGGGATGGGTTATAAATGAAGTAAAATAAATAAAGGGAAACAAGGTTTGTGAACTATTGGATTTTTCCCCCTCCCTTTCTATTCCTTTCTCATTGGCTGGTCCAAAGATGTGTTCTTTCTGTGTCTTGTCTCTGCCATATTACTGATTGGTTTATATAAGTCACTGGCGTGGGATGAAGAATTTTTGGACACCTCTTTGAAAATGGCATGATTTGTTAGTTTGTACTCTTCTCGGTTTTTATTCTGCTGTGAGACAAACAATGTGAAATGGATCCCATCCCCTCTCCTAGTTCTTTTCTCGAGGAAAAATAAAGTGGTGATATCTACAATAAAACGGTTTCTTTAAAAAAAATGCAGATGCTAAAGAATAGATGGAGTCCAAGAGGCATTTCCAGTAGGGATAGGAAAATATTACTGCCAGTGGACACTTTATTAATAAGAACTTATCTGGAATATTGTACCCAAACTGCTATTTTGACTAAAGACCAGTGTTCCCTCTAACCTTAGCGTGAGCTAGCTCACAGATTTTTAGCCTCCAGCTCAAACATTTTTGTCGTAGCTCAGGAAGGATGACCTGAGAGCACAATAATTTATGCAGCAGCTCACAGCTTTAATGCCAGTAGCTCACAACTTCAATACCAGTAGCTCACAAAGTAGAATTTTTGCTCACAGGATTCTGCAGCTTAGAAGGAACATTGCTAAAGACACACAAAAATATATAATCAAATAAGAGCTAAAAGGATAATTGGGAGGGGGGGAAAGCAGCAATACTTTAATAAGGCAAGAAAAATACAGTGGAATAGAGCATCTTATCTATGAGGATCATTTGTCCTATGATGTACTCAGCACAGTCCCTGGATACTGCACAATCTTATCTTGTGCAGTACTACTGAACTCAGTGGAACTTTACAGGGCAAGCTTAAGATGGTCTACTCAGACCTAAGCTCCATATACTTAGTTTCAGGAAAGTGCCTTTTGGATTGTTATTCAATATCTACATGCGCCCCCTTGCCCAGATTGACAGGATGGATGGGCTGGGATGTCACCAATATGCAGATGACATCCAGCTCTATCTATTGATGGGTGGCCATTCCAACTGTACCCTGGAAAATCTAGACCTGGCTTTTCAAGCCGTAGCATCTTGGCTCAGGCGGAGTCGGTTGAAGCTGAATCCGATGAAGACGGAGGTCCTCTATCGGAGTCAGGGTGGCTCGAAAAAGGTGATCCCTTTGCCAACTCTTGATGGGTGCCACTAATATCGGCCTCTAAGGTCAAGAGCTTGGAACTTCTCCTGGAGTCCTCTCTGACAATGGAGGCCCAGGTAGCAGCCACTATCAAATCTGCCTTTATCCATCTTCGGCGAGTAGGGCTGCTGGCCCCTTTTCTGGAGCACAACAACTTAGCTATGGTGATCCATGCTATGGTCACCTCGAGAATAGATCACTGTAATGCTCTCTACCCTTGACCCTAACTCAGAGACTACAGCTAGTGCAGAACACTGCAGCACGGCTGTTGACGGGGCTCCCTAGATGGGGGCACATTTGGCCAGTGCTGAAAGAGCTGCACTGGCTGCCTATTGTGTTCTGAGTCCATTTCAAGATGTTGGTTATGACCTTTAAAGCCCTTTATGGTCAGGGGCCTGCCTAACTATGGGACCTTTCTTCACATGTTCCCCAGAGAGCACTGCATTCAGGGACACAAAATCTATTGCCCATCTCCGGACCAAAGGAAGCCAGGCTATGCTCCACATGGCTTAGGGCTTTTTTGGTGGTGGCACCAGAAATGTGGAATGCCCTTCTGGAGGCCATAACAGCCCTGCAGGATCTTTCACAATTCTGCAGGGCCTGTAAAACTGAACTGTTGCAACAGTCCTTCAACACCTGAACCACCTCTCACGGCTGAGGAACTACAAATATCATGGGATCACTAACAGAAAAAAAAGAAAGATCCTGCCATATCAAAGTTGTATAGCACCACAAAATGTTTTTAAATGCTTTTTATTTATTTTAAGTTGTTTTATATAACTGATTGTTAGCAGCCCTGAGTCCGCTTGCAGAGAGGGCAGGATATAAATTTAAAGTAATAAATAATTGCACTCCCAGCTCAGTGTATGCCTAGGATCATGTAGTCTGATCCTGTGATTCCACTGTTTATTCATTTTGTTTACCGCAAGTGAATGGGAGGCACTTCCCTGGTGTTCCCTGGCCATTCAAATGGCAGGGAAAGGCACTCCAGAAGCGCTTCAGTGATTTGCCACCAGTTACAAACCGGTGATTATTTGAAGAAAGAAAAAGACGGAGGAGGACAAGGTAAGGGCAGGAGCAAAGTGGGACCCAGATGTGCACTTTTGAACATGTCCTTTTAATCTGGATATGGGGGAAGGAGTGCCTGTGTTGGCCCAAATTGACTTATCTGGATTCAGCAGCAACTTTGAGCTGGCTGACAACATACAAATCAATAGCAACAATAGAGAAATGTTCTCTTTCCCCTTTGGAAGCAAAAAGTTATACGCTAATGAAAACTATAAGTAACAAGGAATGAAAGTAATATATAGCATTAATTGCTTCAATTATAGATCTTCATTTTGTCTCTATAGCATAGTAAATGTACACTTCATACTTCCTTTGACCAAATATTTTACAGTGTAGTGAAAGCTACATTTAACATTTAATGTTCCTGCTTCATGTCACTCCCCTCCCACAAAAAAAAAAAAAAAAGCCCCTCTCAAAATCATTTTTCAAGTTTCAGGTTTTCAGGAATAAAATCTGTTCTGTATTTCCATAGGAGGACACCAGGCAACAGCAGTCCCCATTCCCTTACAGACAACTATCCACAAATCTCTATGATACACCACAAGATAAATGAAAGACCTAGAACATCCAGTTTCTGCATCTCCTCTAGGAATTCTGTTCCTCCTAGAGTTTGTAGTTCCAGGAGAACTTCAAGCACCAGGTGGAAGCTCACAACCCTGTGTTGAAGTCATGTGTGTTGTTTGTTATTTCAAAAGAAATGTGACATGCACATTCTATGGCCAGGGAACATTCACCAAGGTTTTTGGAATTCATTATCAAAAGGCTAGCTTACCTTAGATCTGTGGAAAGACTGGTCTTCGCAGCCAAGCATTTTTTTTTACTACTTAAGTAAACCAACTGAAGTGGAATAAACCAAATGTGATTTACCTGTGTTTAGATGAAGGAAAATTTCAACCTATCTAAAACAAGGCTAACATTGACATATGGACAACATAAGGTAACTGTAAGTACCCACCAAAAAAAAAATACACCACAATTTTCTGTTGAAAAGACTACAGTGTGGGGGAGAAACCACAGCATTCTGCCACTATAGTGGAAGTTGTACAACCCTGTGCTGGGATAGCCAGATTTGTGACACTGTACTTTTTGGAATGGAAATATATCTAGCTTATAACTGGAACATTCTCAAGAGAACTACACCAAAATGCATACATACATGTGCCGCCGACTTGATTTGTGGTATGGGCAAATTGGTTTTGAAACATTATAAAATATTGGAAGTGATGTCTGGAATAGTCAGAGTTGATAATTTATGGTTGGATTGACTGTTTTTAATGTTCTTGGGAGGGGCGACGATTCCTCTGGACCTTTTTTCTTCTTGTGGAGAATACTTCTGAAGTGGAAAGAAAAATTACTTATTTACTTAGTGTGTGGCCATCCTGAAGAGCCTGAGGAGTGTCCATTTTTTTCTTCTTCTTGTAAAGCTGAATTTGGATTTTTCCCTCTTATTTCCCCATTTTTGGGAGCAACCCTCCTTTGGGGTTTTTACTTTCTGCCTTTGTGAGACAAATTTAGCAGAAAAAAAAAGAGAATTCTCCTATGTAGAATTCGTGGTCGTTGTTTTTTTTCTGAGTTGATAGAAAGTAGAGAATTTTGAGCATGGGACAAAATTTAATATTGATTATTGCAAGCCATGGGGTGTCTCTGCATCAATAGTAGTGCCTATTGGTCAAACACCATCCCAAGCAGATGTGAGGAAAAGCCCCCTTTTCCAAACATCGTAGTCACCAGCATGGTTGCCAGGGCGCCTGGAGAAGTGAGCTCGCACATGTCTGGCCAGAGAGTGTGGGCAAAGCTATCCAGGAACCTAAACGGACTTATGTGTACAAGCAGCCACAAGGTATGCAAGCACTCTAACCCGGTACAGAGTGCTTGCTAACACACACGGATGTTTCCCTGTCACCGCATGGGCCAGCCATGGAGCAGAAGAAGCTGCGCTGCCAAGGAGCTATCCAGGCGACCGGTTGTGAAGTGCTGAACATGGAATCCACCGTGTAACGCTAACACCACTCGTAGCCATCTTCCTGCCAGGCTGGACTTCATTCCCTCATAGTGGAAAGCTCACGTACACACCCTCTGTCACCCTTAGCCCGCAAGCAATCCATCTGCCCCATGAATGGATTAACAGCTCAACTGTTGCTCCTCTTTGTCTGGCAAAACGCTAGACAAAGGATCCTGCCCAGAAGATGATGGGAAAAGAGGAAGAACATCTCCTGCTAGATTCAAGTCTTTTGTCTAACCCGGGTGATACCTTGGCCAGTATTTGATTCTCTATTGTCACCTTTTCAGATAAGTCCATCTAATCTTAAGTGTTCCCCACCTAGTAATCACTTCTATTCATTTTCCCAACTGTCATTTCGGAGCCACCCCATGGCCTGTTCTAATCAGGAAGATTCTTCCAGGTACACAGGACCAAGGCGAAGTTCATTGGTCAAAAGCAGGCACCCAATTAGGTGCCACCCATGGACTCGCTATTGGCTCTGCGAATGTCCAGCCTTCATGGTCATCGCAGAACCTCCCCTTTCTCCTCCCTGATACCTCCCAGCCCCTGAGGGCTCAAGAGAGTCCTTATAACCTGTGGACTAGCTACCCACAGGTGTGCATCTAACAGTATCCCAGTTCCACTGTCTAGATCCATCCCCAATTCTGGCCACAGTTTTGGGTCCATTTCCCCTGTCCTCTTATGTCGCCATTGGAGCCTTCCTTGAAGACTGCGATAGGTAATATTACCCTGTGTGTCTACCCTTATATGTTTCCCTATCCATCTATCTATATTTCTTAGGACTGTGTGTATGTATGATTGTATTTGTGTCTTGTATGGAAGACCATATTTTTCTTAATAAATTATAATTGGTTTCACTAAATTAGAGTCCCATTATTTAAGCATTACTTTTCTGGACGTGTATTCTTGTATACATTGGTAAAAGATTCCTAGTGAGCTAGGTGCCCACCTAACTAATTCCCCAACCTCGTTTGGAAGGCATTTCGGCTAACAGAGATATGTCCTGCACAATTGTGCCTTGGTAGATAATAGTATTATTAGAAGATATGTTAAAGATGAGTTGGGTTGGGGGAAATTCATATTTAATGTGTGACCTGGGACTCACCTTTAAAAATAATGGGCAGGAAGGAGCAAATCATCTCCCAACTCTGGTGGCAGGGGGATTCCCTCCCTTCCACCCTGCATGCTTTTGCCAACAGAAAAGGGATGTGAGGGGCAGGCTGTTTTAGAACTGGCAGTGAGATGAACAGCCCCTCCCCACAGTCCTTGTCAGCTAGCAAAAGTGCTCAGGATAGAAAGGAAGGAATGATAAAGCTGCTGCTGTCACTGCACCACCGCATTCCAACCCTCCTACACTATTTTAAAGGTGAGTCCTGGGTCACATCTTATGAGTTGAGTTGGATTTTACCCCAACCCGACACATGTTTTGCATATTATCTAATCAGACCCCAAGTGTTATTTCCTTCTGTGTTGTATTTTAAGACAGGTTTGTGACTGAGCAGCTGACAAACAATCTTCTCACTCACTGGAGAGAGCATACATTCCCCAGAGTCATGATTGAGTCATTAAATTGACCTACTTTTCAAGCACAGTTCATGCACCCTTCTCCCTTTCGTACCCCTGAACAGGAAAGTTCATCTTCCTTTCCTTTGGCTTGTCAGTGTAAGTGCTGCTGTGTGCCAAGAACATTGCATTGCAACTAGCCCCAAGATACATCCCTCTCAGAAGGTTTAAAAAAAAAATTAATGGAGCTGAAGAGGCGGGAGGGAAACAATTGACAACTGAGCAATAACCCTAATGTACAAATTGAACCAGACCAGGAGAGCTCTGTAACCATTAATGGAAACCAAATCACATCACCATAAGACACACAGACACACCGAAGGAGTAAGTCTCAATACAAAAATGTGAAAACTTTTTTTAACCTTTTAATTATGTACTTTTCTCAAGTTGGAAGTAGTAACAGTGACTGAGAGTATAGATCTTCAGACATTTGCTGGTAGGCCAGTGCCAAATGCTTAGAAATGTGTTTGCACTTCATGCACAGTGAAATAATAATTCAATGTGGCCAAGTGCAAAGTAATGCACATTGGGGCGAAGAATCCCAGCTACAAATACAAGTTGGTGGGGTGTGAACTGGCAGAGACTGACCAAGAGAGAGATCTTGGGGTCATGCTAGATAACTCACTGAAAATGTCAAGACAGTGTGCAGTTGCAATAAAAAAGGCCAACGCCATGCTGGGAATTATTAGGAAGGGAACTGAAAACAAATCAGCCAGTATCATAATGCCCCTGTATAAATCGATGGTGCAGTCTCATTTAGAATACTGTGTGCAATTCTGGTCACCGCACCTCCAAAAGGATATTATAGCATTGGAAAAAGTGCAGAAAAGAGCAACTAGAATGATTAAAGGGCTGGAACACTTTCCCTATGAAGAAAGGTTAAACGCTTGGGGCTCTTTAGCTTGGAGAAACGTCAACTGCGGGGTGACATGATAGAGGTTTACAAGATTATGCATGGGATGGAGAAGGTAGAGAAAGAAGTACTTTTCTCCCTTTCTCACAATACAAGAACTCATGGGCATTCAATGAAATTGCTGAGCAGTCGAGTTAGAATGGATAAAAAGAGGTACTTCTTCACCCAAAGGGTGATTAACATGTAGAATTCACTGCCACAGGAGGTGGTGGCAGCTACAAGCATAGCCAGCTTCATGAGGGGGTTAGATAAAATATGGAGCAGAGGTCCATCAGTGGCTATTAGCCACAGTGTGTGTGTGTGTGTGTGTGTGTGTATAAATTTTTTTGGGCCACTGTGTGACACAGAGTGTTGGACTGGATGGGCCACTGGCCTGATCCAACATGGCTTCTCTTATGTTCTTATGTTAATTGTGCAGTTTAGAAGTCACACAGGTCTAGCTGGCATATGCGGTGCCACTGGGCTTCCTGGGGTCATGCTTGCCTATGTTCAGGTGCAAGAAGAAGTGTGAAAACAGGAAATAGACAAGTGTATGGTCACTTGCTACTGTATATTTTTCTTATTTATTTATTTACTTTATTCCCTGCCTTTCTTCCCAGATGGGGACCTAAAATAGCTTAAATTGTTCTCCATTTTATCTCTTCAACAACTCTGTGAGGTACATTAAGCTAAGAGTGCATAGCTGTCCAAAGGGCATTGTGGTGGTTGTGGGAGAAGGCTGGGTAGGATGAATTATGTTTAGGATTATGTGGCTTTAAGTCCCTTCATGGTGCTCTATAATGGAACCTTTCCAAAATGGCCCCTCCCTAACAGTAGCCTCTCTTTATCTTTGAATTACCAGTTGCCCACATTCATGAGAATGGGTGATACCAGTTTTCTGATGAGGTGGTTGGTAGCATATAAACCTTGTGTCTCCAACAGGACTCTTCTCAAGATGCTCTTATATAATATTGGGTGTACTTAGAGGTACACTAAGCCCCCCCTTTTTACTAAATATTCAACTGGACAGACAAAAAACAGGTGAAGGCAAAACAACACATTCTTTTCAACAATAAGACAAAGTTTTCAACAGAATATGTATGGAAAGTTTCAGTTCAAACTGGTAAAATGTCTCTCAACTGTGATTCAACAGCATGCCAAGGGATTTAATACTTTGCAATTGGGCCAAAGTACTTCAAAACACTGAGGTGAGATTTTTTTCCCCACCCTTTCCCAAAAACATTTACCTCACGTTAGGAGGTTTACCGGACATGGTTACGCAAATGCAGGTTCCCTTGAAGGTGTGGTTTCCCCTCTCACCTCATAGTCTCTGGTTCTCAGAAACTGCCCAAGCAGATTTGGTGCTTTTGGTGGTGCTTGTGGCTTTCACCAGGGTGCTTATAGTTTTGATTGGAAGGCTGTTCAGGTACCAATGAACCCGAGAAGAAACCACTGCAAGAAATGTGCACAAAGGTCAGCTGTGTAGTCCCTAGCTAGGCTACAAGGATTCTCGCCTGCGTTAATGAGTGTGAAGAGAATTGTGAATGAAGTATGATGCTGCATTGCGACCAAAGAAGCCCAAGCTCAAATCCCTACTCTGTCCTGAAGCTCCTAGAACCAGTCACTTTCTCTCAGCTAATCTGCTTCAAATGGTGGATGAGTGGATAAAATAGGGGATGGGACTGTGTATACTGTTCTGAGAACAGACAGGATTATTTAAAAAAAAAAATCAAATACTGTCCCCATTGATAACTGGAACATGAGGGGATTGAGAAATAAGTGATTTGGTGTGTATATAATCATTTGTTAATGAAGGCACCCACATTCCTCTCTGTCCCTGCTGACACACAAGGAAAAAAAATCATTCTTGGAGTCATGAGCAAAGATGTCAACTTCTAGATGGGCTGAATAAAATCCTTAAAGTCCATCCAAACTCCAGACTTGAAAGACAGAAAGTGCTTGTACTGCTCACATGTCCATTTTCTACTCTGAGGTCCTACCCTCTTCAACCCCCTCCCTCTATAGGATCCGCCCCTCAGGTATTTCCCAACCCAGAGTTGCCAGCCCTAGTTCATGAGATATGTACAGATGAACAGCCATACAGCTCAGTAGGCTAGAGTGAGCTCTCAAAGGTGATGAAGGTGACCCCTGTTGTCAGCTAAACTGCACTTGCAAAACAAGGAAGGAGCAGAGATTCCACCCCCTTGTCCTTCCACATTCCATACCCCTTCGCCATCACAAAGTTATTCCTCCACATGGGTTCTACAACCTGGGTAATTGAAAGGAGATGAAGGAACAGAGAGGAATGCAAGAACATGCTGTGTTCCGTGCATGGTGTTGTAGGACCCACTCCAGTATCTACGTAATAACTTAGTAAGGCCCTCTATAATGGAAGTGAATGTCCTTGCGTCATATGTTGAAGATCAGCATCCACATTATACAAGCTCAAAATTGTTGTTGAAGCTCTTGTACCACATAATTCTAGGAACAGAACATGATTGTGCAGTCTAGAAAAAGAGAGGACACCACAGTAAATACCAGTGTTACATACCGCTGGCCAAAAGACATGTCTCCAAGAGGTCTTCCAACTCCAGAATAAATAAATAAAATATTTCAGAGAGAAGAGTTCTGTATGTTTTGGCGATGCTGTTGGACTTTGTGTGTAAAAACCAATTCATGACTCTGACTTCCACTAGGTAAAGACACTTACACAAGAAACTCATTTAAAGTGGTCAAATTCAAACAAACATTTTCTGCGAAAATTCGGTGAAGTGGAATTTGCCAGGAGTTTTTTTTTCCAGGAATTCTTAACCTCCAAAGACTGCAAACACTCACCCCCCTTATTGATCTTCTCTTGCCAGAACCTCTCTCCAAAACCCATCAAACAAGAACTTTAGAAAATCTGCCTGAAAATGATATTGCTTTAAATATGATTAAGAATGGGGCATGGTGGAGGAGGGATTGGGGAGTGACCAAATGAATTAAAATCCTGTCCCCCCACCCCAACGTGAGCATGGGACTATCAGTTATGCAATCAAAATGCCTTCTTTTAGAAAAAAAAAATCATTTTGTAAATGCAACTGCAACTTTTTACCAAATGCACAATAGACTTTCACTCCAGGGGGGCGGTTTTATGTAACACAGGCCAAGGAGTCTCAACACAGCACTATGGTTGGCCTTTAACACTCTTTAATATTCTCTTCAGGCCTTTAACACTCAAAAGAGTAGTTCAGAGGTCCACAACCTGACATATATGGGTGTCATGGTGCCCAGCAATGTCTTTCCACATCCTCCTTCCCTAAAGCAAACAGATAGTTCTGGTGTTCTTTCACCTTGTTGGAGCCAGAAGTGTTTCCGAAGAACCCAGGAGCAGTCACCTTTGTATCTGCAAATGGGCACTCATCTGTATCTCCATCATATGAGGATGTTTGACTTGGAGCCCAATAATTTACGGTTGGCTCCCAGCCTCAGGTAGGGTTGCCAAGTCCAATTCAAGAAATATCTGGGGACTTTGGGGGTGGAACCAGAAGAAAGGGTGTGACAAGCATAACTGAACTCCAAAGAGAGTTCTGGCCATCACATTTAAAGGGACCGTACACCTTTTTAAATGCCTTCCTTCCAAAGGAAATAATGAAGAATAGGGGCACCTTATTTTGGGGCTCATAGAATTGGACCCTCTGGTCCAATCTTTTTGAAACTTGGGGGGGGGGTATTTTGGGGAGAGGCATTGGATGCTATACTGAGAATTTCACACCTCTACCTCAAAAAACAGCCCCCCGAGCCCCGGATCAATTATCCATTATTTCCTATAGGAATAAGTCTCCATAGGGAATAATAGAGTTCCCAGCAGACATTTCCCTCCTCTCCCCTGCTTGCTGATGACCCTGAAGCAGGAAGAGGGCCTCCAAACCAGGGGATCTCCTGCTTCCATCTGGGGATAGAGTAACAAAAAGAGCAACATGGAAAAGTGAAGCAGGAACAAAGCCCGAAGGCATCCACAAACAACCAACCACGCTTATGAAAAACTTTATATAAATAAATAACTACATAAACCACATTACTTATAATAAATGCAATATATAATGTCCCGGAAACAAAATCCTTTCATTCAATACAAAGTTCATTTCTTAATAGTGGCAGTCCGGGGAAATCCTTGAGAAGCTGTGAAGTGAAATTCAAGGTTATGACAATCCCTTCAGCCAGGAAGGTGTATTGAAAAGAAGCACAGCGTTATTTCGCATGAGCGGCACAGCGCAATTTCGTAGTCCTTTCAGCCAGGAAGGTGTATAAGCGAAAGGCAGAACACCGTTGTTTCGCATAGGCAGCAGAGCACAATGGAGCGACAGGGAAGCGCATATAGCCCTGTTTCACCTGAGGCTTTAACAAGCTGCACAAAAGATAATATCAAAAATCACCAACAAGCTAAGAACCGGAATATAATAACATGTAACAAGCAAACATACGAACCTTCACTGATCCTGAATAATTCATACAAAGCAATAGCTAAACTTTTTTCCTGCAGATTAAAGCGGCACCACACGGCCACACCTCACATGATATATATACGAACAGGTGTTAAACATTACTTTGACCCTTAAAGTAACATACTTTAATTCTTTACAGACACAGTATCCACAGAGATCCACAATACAACTTACATACAATTGCTACTACAAAAAATTATTGCCACAAAGAATTGATACTACAAAAAACAGGACAGATCCCAGTCATTGTTCAGTCCATTTGGTGTCAGAGAGTACAATTTAAAAATCCAGCGCATTTCTTGTCTGAGCAACCATTTATGTAAATTTACTTTGCCCTAAAGTCTCTGAGGAAATTTCTCCAAAACAAAAAACCTCAAATCTTTAGGATCATGTGCAAATTGACGAAAATGCTCTGTGAGAGGAGCTTTAGAAATTAAATTCTTCACACGAGACTTGTGTTCCAAGACCAAGTTTGCAGAGGACACCAAATGATTTAGGAATCCTCCAAATGATTTAGGGACAAAAACAGGTCCTCAAAGGATATTGTAGAGCTTTAAAAGGTACAGAAAAGGTACAGTGAAAATGCTCTCATACTAGAAGTCAGGGTCATCCACTGAAGTTGATGGGTGGGAGACTGGGGACATATTTCTTCATATAGGAAATATTTCTTCATACACAGTGTATAGATAATTTGTTGAACTTGCTGCCATAGGATGTGGTCGTGGGCAGCCACTGACTTGGAAGGGAAGTGGGCAGATTCATGGAGGACTGGGCTATCAGTGCCTACGAATCATGATGGAGATCTACTCCCTCCAATATCAGAGGCAGTATGCCTCTTTAAATCAGTTGTTGGGGAACACAGGCAGGATGATGCTGTTGCAGCCATCCTGTTTGTAGGCTTCTTAGAGGCAGCTGGCTGGCCACTTTGTGAATGGAATGCTGGACTAGATGGGCCTTTGGTTTGAACCGGTGTGACTCTTATGTTTCTTAACATTGGCAGATTGAGCCAATGCGATGGAATGGAATGTTCATGATGAATATACCAGGTACTCACAGAACATTTGCAATCCAATTTCTGTGAAGGAAGAGGAAGTTATCATTTTTGACTAGGATTTTTAAAAAGGGGAGGGTAGCACGGTGGGGACCTGGTTACCCTAAGAGGCAGGGAAGTATAGTAGCAGTCCTAGATAAAGAAAACCAAGAGGAAAGATAACTGGAGAGGAAAGCTTGGCGAAAAAGAGCTAAAAGCAAGTCTGAGTTTTGTAAATGAATTTTAGCCTTCCCTTTCTTTGGTTGGTTACCAATTTTAAATGCTTGATGCTTGGCCATAAAATATTAGGAATTACCACTGAGTGAGCATGTATCCATCAATAATGTTTGCCAACAGTCAAATACTCTGGTGAACAGAGGTGCATAAAAGTTACAGTCACAGTCAACAGTTTTAAGAGGTAATAATATAAAATTATAGACCATTCACACCTTCCCCAGTGTCCAGCAAGGCCTTGTATGTTTACCTTGTGTGACACTCTGTATTCCTTCTTGAATGATTCAGCATTTTGGCATTTTAGGAAGATGCCTTCAGCAGGAGCCAATTAATTCAGCAATGGACTTAATCTTGTAGCATGGGGATTTTTTCTTCTTCATGCAACATATTTTATTATTTTGGGACCATGTGGTGATTTGTTAAAAATCAGCTCATTGTAAAACACAATTTAGAAAATCAAAACAAAAAGATGACTTTGATGACACAATAGGTAAAAGATTCAGATGAAACCTAAGTAGCTTTCTAGACCTTTGGTCTGATTTGAACCTTTTTGGAGACATTGCAGAAAAAATGTGCTATGGATTAGATCAGCTGAAAATGAATATAGAATTTTAGTATATGACAGCCACAAGGATGAGGTTAGCATGAGGGTCAGGATAAGGACTGGTTTTTTTTATATACATATGTATATTTTTTATATCATGAAAATCAGCATGGATCCAACAGCACATTTTCACAAGATGAAAAGATTTCCTCCTTTGGAATGAGACTTTCTTACCACCACCCCCTGCTGCTGAAGCCAAAAATACCTCTTGTGAAATGCTAGGTACTTCCTAAAGTGGCATTTTGGGTGGCAGCAAGAGTGGGCAGGTGAGAAAGTCATGCTATGGGGGGGAAAAATCCTTCCATAGTGGTTCAGTGGTAGATCATCTGTTTGGTATGCAGAAGGTCCCAGGTTCAATCACCAGCATATCCAGTAGAAAGGATCCTGTTTGTGGGATAGGGCGGGGTATAAATTGAAAAATTAAATTATATTAAAGGAATAAGTAGTAGGTGCTGTGAAAGACCTTGACCTGAGACCTTGGAGAACTGTTGCCAGTCTGAGTAGACAATACTGGCCTTGGGGGACCAAAGAAGTCTGATTCAGTAGAAGGCAGCTTCATGTGTGTTCATTTGTTTACCCAGGCAACCCTTGCATGGGATTCAGGCCAAATTCTGTTGCTTTGCTCATCATATGTGTCTTGCTCCAGCCAGGGGTCCCCATGGCTGTGAGTATGGAAACAAAGTTCAGCTTCATATTTTGGAGACCCTCACAGATAGGGAGGGCCAACAAGCAAATAGGAGATGCTGCTACTAGTCACTCACTCACCCACCTGGGTGAAGCAACACTAGCTGCTGCTGCTCACCCCTCTGCCTTTTCTTTGGGTAGGAGCAACTTCTCCTAGCAGCCATCACTGTATGTATGGTCAGGTAACCAGTGATGTGCAGTAGTAACTGCTGCCCATCCTATGACTATATGGCAGAGGAAGAGGAAGGCAACATTCCTACCAAGTGAGAAGAGGGCTGGGTAGGCCCAATCCTTCCTGGGGTCCATTGCCATCCCAGCATAGGGCTACTAACCTCAAGGTGGGGTCCAGAGTTCTCCCAGAATCACAATTGATCTACAGAGATAGCTCCTCATAAGGAAATGACAACTTCAGTAGTCAGACTCTATAGAATACCATTGAGTCTAGGAAGTCCTAGAGTGACTAAGGGGGTGGATGTTCTTAGACTTCTATTTCTTCTATGGTATGCCATGGAGATTAGGAGAAAGTGATTATTACCTGTAATGACACTAAGGCTAGAGGCCAGACAGAAATTGAGAGTGGAACTGTTAGCTAGCATATTCCTGTGGACCTTCAGAGTGTGGTATTCAGTGAGGAAAACCTGAACAGGCTTTGGGGATAGGATTGCCAAATCCAATTCAAGAAATATCTGGGGACTTTGAGGGTGGAGCCAGGAGACTTTGAGGGTGGAGCCATAAGCAAAGTTGTGACAAGCACAATTGAACTCCAAAGGAAGTTCTGGTCATCACATTTAAGGGGACCACATACCTTTTAATGCCTTCCCTACATTAGAAATAATGAAGGATAGGGGCATCTTCTTTTGGGGCTCATAAAATTGGACCTCCTGGTCCAATCGTTTTGAAACTTGGAGAGCACTTTGAGGAGTCTCATCAGAGGCTACGCTGAAAATTTGGTACCTCGAGTCTACCTCAAAAAACCGCCCCTTCAGAGCCCCAGATACCCTGGGATTAATTCTCCATTATACCCTATGGTCCAGCAGACATTTCCCCTACCCCACCATTTCTGATGACCCTGAAGCTCTGGAGGGCCTCCAAACCAGGACTCCACTGCCCTCACCTGGGGATTGGCACCTCTACTCACGAGCTGCTGAACTTTCAAGTTTTTCACAGTAACACAGGGCAACCAAAGGTTCAAGTTTACCTTCACACTATGCAAACGACCTCTGCAAGGATTATGCAACAAATGGAGGGTCTGGGCTCCTTTTACAGCCATGTTATTCTGCCTCCTCCCCCCCCCCGCCCCGCTCCCCTTCAGCCTTAAAGATGCAGACACACCATCCAAAGAGGAAGGCTTTTTCAAGTAGAGACTGAAGCCTCCAGAAGGGGAAAGGCACATGATGGCTATGGGGGTGGAGCTTCCCCCTGCCGGCCAGCTGACTGGGGGTGGGAAGGAGCCTGGGAAAGCGGGAGAACCCCTGCTGGGACCTGGGGATTGGCAAGTCTATTTGGGGAGGTTGTATGGAAACTAACTAGGTAGCAGCTGGTTATACAGCAATAAATATTTAGGACCAAAAGTTTAATATGACATACAGAACACGTGTGTGACGGAACGGCCCTGGTTTGCCTACCAGACCCCGTTCCCCTTTTTGGAGGGAGCTATTTCTCCTCCGGCCACTTGGGCTCACTGCCACCACCTGCTCAGTCTAGGGGTTTGGATTGAGAGGAACAGGACTCCCAATCCCCCTCTCCAGCTCTGAGGCCAGGCCTCAAGGTCCTCTGCCACCCTGTACTTGGGTATCACAGAGTCCACAGCACTTCTTCGGGGAACCCCTGGAGGATTGGCATCTTATCCAACCACAGGCCTTCCCCCTTTCCCCGGGGCCCCCTTCATAAAGCGTGGTCTAAAGCGGTTGGGGATCTATGTGGTACAAAGTTTGACTGCCAGCATTCAAAACAGTAAAAATATTTAATTAGAAGAGAAAAAGAAAAGAAAAGAAAAACAAAAGCAGTTGCATGTAAAAGTTTAGCACAGCACCCGAACAGCAACCAGAATGACAAATAAAAGGTGGATTTAAACGCATCCTCCTGTCCCTGGTCTAAACTTGCCCTGCCTTGTGGATGACTTACTTGGTCTGACTACTTAGAGTCCTCTCCCTCTGGAGAAGGCCTCTCCCACAGTCAAGAGCGCACAGACTGATCACTTCTCTCCTCGAGGGCCAGCCGAGAACTGAACTTTTCCCGCCTCACTCCAATAAAACAAAAGAACTTCCTGCCCCTCTAGGAGGCTTTCCCCCTGGAGGTGATGGTTTAACTCCGGAAGAAAGGGGGGAGTGAAGGGAAGGCTAGGCCCCGAAGCCTGCCTAGCAGTTTCATGTTCCCTCCCAACTAAGCACCACCATTAACTAAGATGGCGTTTCTCCACAACGTGCATACAGTAGCCTGAGTAATGTAATATGGGAGAAAAATGCAAGAGAAAATTATACGAAGCAAGAAATTTACATTTAAAATTTGTAGTTTCGTGGGAGGAAGTGACATAAGAAGAGAAGGAGTTGGAAGAGCTGAGTTTTTATCTAGATATGATATCACAGTATGTGACATCACAGGTCATGACGACACATCCTGCTGTTCTCTGTTCCCAAACTATGCCTTTCTCCAGCATTACCCCCAAATTGCCTAGAATTGCTTGAGCCAGAGTTGGCAACCCTAGTATTATGGTGGCTTTAAACTGCATTTGCTGATATGGCTCCAGATACTGGGAGGAGCAAGTTATCTATTGTTGTTGTTGTTGTTACTGTGACATAACAACGGTGAGAAAACAGTGGGAAAACAGAAAAGAAAGAAAAAAGGGGTTATCCAACAAAGTTGCAATTGTAAAAAATGTGTAAGAGAAAATATTTTCCCTTACATCCCCTTCATTACAATTTTTAAAATATTTCTGTAAAATACAATAGTTCTTATTTCTGTTGGGATACAATTGTATTCAATATTTAAGTTTAAGTTTCAGACTTCATAACCAATCTATTCTGATTTCAACATTAGTTTCATCATTACTACATAGTATAACATATTTTCACTGCTTCTGAATATTCATTAGAACCTTTTAGATAAATAATATATCAAGGTATAAAAGAACGTCTATTATATATCTCATATCGAGAACTCATTAGTGTTTGAGATAGTACATTTTAATTCCACTTCTGTTTCATTATCATACATTTGTATATGATATTTTCTCACTCTATGTTTGTCTTCTGCTAGTATAATACACACAACACATAAATCTCTTCTTAGATTTTGTAAAAGACCTGTTTCTCAAATAGGTTGTTTATTTTGCCAGTTCTACATATTCAGCAAGCTTATTTTCCCATTTTTCTAAATGTGGGAAATTAACAAATGACAAATTTCCATTTTGCTGTGTAAATTTCTACCCACTGCTACCATGTGTTTGAATATCTCTTCTAAAATTTTTGGTAATTTGTTAGATGGATCACCTTCCATCGAGAATTTAAACTTTAATATGTTCTTCATTCAGTGTATTTCTTTCTAGTATCTTTTTGCTTTTTTCAAGTCTACCACATACGCAAATTCCATCTATGTCTTGACATTTCCAGCATTTTCCTTTGTAGTTTTTATCTGCTTTCTCGGTGTTCTTAGGAGTTATACACCATCTGAAAAACATTTTGTACCAATCTTCTTGTAGTGTCTGGCTGACTATAAATATATCTTTCCCCCATAATTGTTCCCATTGTTGCACAGATAACCTGTTCTTTAAAGATTTGCGTCCACTTAATCATGCATTTTTTACTTGTCTTCTGTTTCTAACTGGAATAAAACCTTATATACCCATGCTCTTTTTGTTTTATAATCAGCTGTTCAAATTCAGTCACATCTCTTAAAACTCCACCTTCAATGATCATGATCTTCTTTAGCCTTGAGATTATTGATAATATAGCAGCCATTGAATGTTTACACCTTCATCTTTAATATCTTAATATCCCCATCATGTATTATTATAGGTAGCTCAGGCTGCCCAGTGAGTTCACACAGGGACATGTGGTCCATAGGTCATGTTTTGAATCATTAAATTGCACCAGACTCCAATGTGTTTGATGACTAAGTGAGCAAATGGAAAGAAGGAGGGAAAAAACTGTGGTGCATCTAAAAGTTTTTCCCTACAGACTTGGCACAGGAGGTGTCTCTGTGATTTATGGCATTATTTAGGAAGGAGGCAGTTGCTAAATCAATATTTATAGCAAGCTATAAGCATTCCCTTCCAGTGATTATTTAAATATAATTCAAATAGCATGCTGTTCATCCTCCCAATAACAAATTAAAGTAAATAATTTAAAACTTTTCATTAGAACCCATCCAGATTTGTTACATATCAAAATTCCTTGCCACTGACATTCAGCCTTTAATTGTATCCTTTGTTCCCAAGGAAAACATGAAGATGCAGATTCTGAACCATTGGTCTTGTTGCGTTTGGGCTTGTTTCATGCTCCATAGAATCCCCCAAAGGGCATCTACAAGACATCTGCTACTGCTTTCCTTAGATATATGTGCAGCATCCAGGGCTTTTTTTGTAGCAGGAACTCCTTTGCATATTAAGCCACACACCCCTGATGTAGCCAATCCTCCAGAAGCGTAAAGGTCCCTTCTTACAGGGTCTACTTTAAGCTCTTGGAGGATTACCTACATCAGGGAGTGTGGTCTAATATGCAAAGGAGTTTCTGCTACAAAAAAACCCTGGTGGCATCCATGCCGAGGACCTGTTTACCTTAGGGACCATCTCTCCCCACATGTTCCCCATAGGGTACTTAGATCTGGAACACAAAATCTATTAGCGATCTCCGGACTGAGGGAGACAGGATTGAAATCCACCAGATAGAGGGCCTTCTTGATTGCTGCCCCCTATTGGTGGAACCACTTGCTGGAGGAAGTTAGGGCCTTGCATGACCTCGCCCAGTTCCGCAAGGCCTGCAAGACAACACTATTCCGGCTAGCCTTTAATTGATTCTGGAGTACCAATATAGTAGTAAGGAATGATACCTAATAAATACTGAACGCCATCGGAAATGAAATTACATCAAATTATATTAGCACCTGATTGTTTTAATGTTTTAATTTTTAATTTAAATTGATGAAATTAATGTGTTGAAATGTTGTTGTGATTTTATTGGTTGTGAGCCGCTCTGAGTCTGCTTCGGCGGGGAGGGTGGGATATAAGAATAATAAGCCATAAACCATTACTAGCCAACTCTTTCACTGACCGATTCCCTATTTAGCACTTGTCTCTCTTCTGTGCAGGGCTCCTCATGGTGGCTCTTTCCCCTGGATTCTGCATTGGCATCTCTGGAGTGGAGCTGCATGTTCCCTGCTTGCTCCTTGCCCCATGCAAACTCGGGAGCCAAGAACGAGATGCTGATTACAGCAACCATTCACCTTCTGGAACATTTTGTTTGTACAGAAAAATCCCATCACAAATGGTGGTGGTAGTGCAATGGCCAACAATATGAGGATGAAAACTATGGTGTTCTTCATCCTCATTTGTTCTAAAGGTTTTACAAGTCAGAAGAAATTATTAGATCTACACAGAAATGTCCCTTGCTCTAGGGACATTGAAAAATTCTAAAGGTTCCAGTGAGCTTTAGGAGTGCTTCCATGCATGCAGGCCCGGCGCATCTGTAAGGCAGCAGAGTGCTAAGCTGCAGTATTGCAGTCCAAGCTCTGCTCACGACCTGAGTTTGATCCCAGTGGAAGCTGGGTTCAGGTAGCCAGCTCCAAGTTGACTCAGCCTTCCATCCTTCTGAGGTCGGTAAAATGGGTACCCAGCTTGCTGGGGGTAAAGTAATAATAATACCTTTTATTTATATCCTGCCCTCCCCGCCGAAGCAGGCTCAGGGCGGCTAACAACAAAGTTCAATATACAGAGTATAAAAACAACATTTTAAACCATAATTAATTAAAAACTATTAAAATTCTAAAACAGTGAAATTAAATTTGTGCTATTATCTAGATGGCGAATTTACTTAGCAGTTCTAGTCTGTGAAGGCCATTCGAAACAAAATGGTCTTGCAGGCTCTGCAGAATTGCTCAAGGTCCCGCAGGGCTCGCATTTCTTCTGGAAGTTGGTTCCATAACTGTGGGGCCATAACAGAGAAAGCCCGGTTACGGGTACTTTGAAGTTTTACCTCTTTTGGCCTGAGGATAGTCAGCAGGTTCTTCCCTGCTGACCTCAGTGCTCTCTGGGGTTCATGTGGGGAGAGACGGCCCCTAAGGTAGGCAGGTCCTTGGCCATATAGGGCTTTAAAGGTGATGACCAGCACTTTGTAACGAATCCGGTAAGTAACTGGCAGCCAGTGCAGTTCACGCAGTCCCGGCCGTATGTGCTCCCACTTTGGGAGCCCCAGCAGTAATCTAGCGGCCGCGTTCTGCACTAGCTGCAGCTTCCGGGTTCGGCACAGAGGCAGCCCCATGTAGAGGGCATGTGTAGATGATAGGGGAAGGCAATGGCAAACCACCCCATAAAAAGTCTGCCATGAAAACATTTTGAAAGCAATGGCACCCCAGAGTCAGAAACGACTGGTGCGTGCACAAGGGACTACCTTTACCTTTTTATTAGGTGGCTGCCTAGGGGTGTGGGCCTAGGAGACAGCACCAGTTTTGACCCTCCCACTTTCCCTTGTCCTGGAGTTGTGGGAAATATGCTACAAAGCAGCGTGTCCTGTGCTTGCATCCCAGCCGGCAAATGTGGCCCTGCCCCCCGCACCTGTGCTGGAAGCACAGGTGGGATGCGGAGCCTTGCTGGGTGGGCCACCATGCTCTCACTTGTGTTCAGGCTCATGAATGAGGGGGGGGGCGTCAGAGCCTTGCCTGGGGTGCTGGCTTTGTGCTGTTACCCTAGCACCGTCGCTGCATGCATGCACATTAAAATAAACTCTGCTTTTTAAATTCTATCATCCTGTACAAGATTGTGAAAATATAACTTTTACAAACATAATTTAGAGAAATGCTGTAGCTTGCATTATCTAAATGCAATTAAATGACAATAAATGATCTGAAGAAAATTGCATTAAAAATTGGCCTTTTGCATTATTTAAGTAATATTAAATAATGCATTATTGCATTATCTCAGCCCTAGCTGAAATACTACTATTAATTCTATCTTGCATTTCTATAGAGAGCATGAATACATTTTTAAAATTAGCCTTAACATTAGAATTCACATGCAGGCAATGGCACATGCCTTCCAGTTTGACCAAATTTGGCTGGATTTTATCATAGTAACATGTTCATCATAGACAATATTCTTGTTCCAGGTTTTAGCATATTTGCTTATAAAGAATGGGAGATTATAAATAATGGGCTTGGGGGTATGGAAATATTCAGCCCTTTGTTGATGATGCATAGTTTAGAGATAATAATATGTGACAATTTATGTATTTTAAGAAAGCATTGCAGATACAGACTTGTATTCTTTTGAAAGTATTTTTATGCAGACTAAGACTAATTTGTAATCTTACTTTCTATCCCTTTCTATTCCCTATCCCCTATTCCCTGAAACCAATAAAACTTTTAAAACAGGAAATATTCAGCCCTAAAACAAACCGGACGGGGGCAAGAGCGGCCTATGGGTGAGGAACGGAAGGGATACACCTGCTGGTATTGAGGGATCCCAGGAACACAACAGCAGGATTTGGTGTATTTATGTCATTGCAGATATTAGATAGACATTTGTGTTTTATGGTTTATGAGATTGTGGATGGGTGATATCTGTGTCTGTGTGAGGGGTATACATTAGGGATGTGCAAAAAAAAAATCGGTAGTACACGGATTCGGAAATATACGGGGGGGGGAGTCGGAATAGCCGCATATACGGTAGATGCGCGGCTATTCCATTATATCCTATGGGCCATTGAAATCAATGGCAAATAGGGTGTATTTGAAGCCGCCTGGAGGGGAGGGGATTTGAGGGAGAGCCCCCAAATTTGCAGGGGACCTGCAGGGACTCTCCCCTACAAACCCCCCAAGTCCCAAAAAGATTGGGCCAGGGGGTCCAATTCCTGGGGCACCCAAAGCCAAACCTAACTTCACACCAGAGAATCACTATAGGACCCAAATGCACTATATACATCTATCTACTCTATGAACCCTGCCACACAAAACACAATCTGCTCAAGGTCTGCTCTGCAGACCTGGCTGCAGCAAACCCAGATGCCAGCTCTCCAGCCCTGCCCCAAAGAACGTGGGGAGAGCTGGCCAAGCACAACAAGCATGCTGGCTCTGGGTCTCTCACCCAGGTTCCAGCTTCCCTGCCACAGAACACACAATCTACAGATGCCCGTGTTCCAGCCCTACCCCAAAGAACACCCTTTGAGACACTTCGGTGAGAAGGGCGGGATATAAGTCCATTAAATAAATAAATAAACACGGGGAGAGCTGGCCAAGCACAACAAGCATGCTGGCTCTGGGTCTCTCACCCAGGTGCCAGCTTCCTTGCCACAGAACACACAATCTACAGATGCCAGCTCTCCAGCCCTGCCCCAAACAACACAGGGAGAGCTGTCCAAGCACAACAAGCCTGCTGGTTCTGGGTCTCTCACCCAGGTGCCAGCTTCCCTGCCACAGAACACACAATCTACAGATGACAGCTATCCAGCCCTGCCCCAAACAACATGGGGAGAGCTGGCCAAGCACAACAAGCTTGCTGGTTCTGGATCTCTCACCCAGGTGCCAGCTTCCCCCCCCCCCAAAAAAAAAACAGAACCAAGAAAAGGGACAACATGAGAAGGCCAAGAAACTCAACTGTTAAAAAGTGGCCTTTTAAACAATGAAAATTAGGCCAAACAGCCCCCCCCACAAGAACCAGAACCAGAAGAGAAAAGGAACAACAGCAGCACAACACAGCAGCAACAAATCAAACACAGAATCCTTTTAAAACAGAAAAAACTTAACTTTTAACAATATAGGAACTTTACCAACCCACCCCCTCAAAAAAAACCTTCACCCTAACCCCAAGAAATCCAAGCCACCCAAATCAGGAAAAGTAAAAGGACACTGCACTTTTAAAAGTCCTCTCACTAAAGTAAGATATGGGCAAATTGGCAAAAAAAACCCCACTCCAGGCCCCCTCCCCCAGCAGAACCCCCTAACCCTAACCCCAAATAAGCTACCCAGCACCCAAATCTGGATAAGTAAAGGGACTTAAAAAGTCCTTTTACCAACTAAAATAAAAACAAGAACCCCAAGACTGTCTTACCTTAGACGTCTTCTCTACTCCAGGCAAGTCTGTTAAGGCTGAGAGAGAGAGCAGCAGCTGAGGCCAAGGGCCAGCATAGCACAATCTCTCTCTCACACCAACACACACCAACACAGCAGCAATGGAGGAGTCTAGCCAGGCAGACTCCTTTAAAAGGTTCTCTGGCCCTACAGAGAGCAGTTTCAAAAAATAGCACTGCTCTGTGATTGGCCAGACAGTATTGCTTACTTGGATACCCAAGTAAGCAAAAGATCAAAAGAACAACAATGTTGCTGATGGCTGGGGGATCAGCTACACAACAGCCCTGCAAAGCATGCATTTGCAATGCATTTTGCAAATGCATGCTTTGGATTGGCTGCTGGGGCTCCTCTTCCCCCTCCGTGATCCAAGGGAGGCTATGGGAGAGGCGGGAAAAGGCTACCAAAGGCAGAAAAGGAGGCAAGCAGCTCCCCTGAGGTTGCAGAAGCCCCTTTCCCGCCTTTTCCATGGATTTCCATATACTTCTGAATATCTATACGGAAGTATATGGGGAGCCATACTCGGCTCCCGCATAATGGGCCCCAATTGGATTCGGCTGTATGCGATTCCGTATACAGCCGAATCAGGGGTGATTCGGCGGTTGATTTGGTTCGGCCGAACCGAATGCACACCCCTAGTATACATTACAAATATCTATAGCACCCAAAAGAAGAACAGGGAGGCAGCACGGTTCAGTGATAGAGCATATGTTTTGCATTCAGAAGGTACCAGGTTCAATCCCTGACATCTCCTGTTTAAAGGATCAGGCAGTAGGTGATGTGAAAGACCATAGAGACACTACCAGTCTGAGTAGACAATACTGACTTTGATGGACCAGTGGTCTAATATTCTATAAGGTAGCTTCATGTGTTCATGACTGGGTCCAAGAATGGGGGAAGACAAATTTACAGTGCAATCCTAAACAGAGTTGCACCCTTCCAAGTCCACTGAAGTCAGTAGTCTTAAACAAATGTAATTCTGCTTAAGGTGGCAGTATTAGGGTCCAAGAGGAGGAGAAACTCTACTAACATAACATAAACACCCATGCAAAAATTCATGGGTGTATATGTTACGCTATGATAACTAGGAGCACAGATGATAACAAGGAACAAAGTTAATGACAGTAATGCTAGTTCTGACATACCTTTGCTGTCCACAAATAGGCCTCAAAAATGACAGCCAGTTTGATGTAGTGGTTTAAGTGTGAGGACTCTAATCTAGGAGAACCAGGTTTGATTCCCCGCTCCTTCACCTGCACCTGCTGGTATTACCTGGGTCAGTCATAGCTCTCTCAGATCTGTTCCTCTTACGTGCTGTTCCCTCAGAGTTCTCTCAGCCCCACTTACCTGCTATTGTCTATTGTGGAGAGGGGAAGGGAACAGAGATTGTAAACCACTCTGAGACTCCAAGTAAAGGGTGGGGTATCAATCCAGTCTCCTCCTCCTCTTCCTCAACAGATGTTGACAACTAATCTTTGAGACAAGGCATATGGGAAGAGGCAGTACTTAATTATTTTTCCTTGTTTGAGTGGGCTTTGTTATTTTACATATTGTTCTCAATTACAAATGTCATATACTTTAGAGTGTTGTTAAGTACTTAAGTCTTTGGTTACCCTGGGGCTTTTCTTGTATTTTATAGCTGGAAACAACATAGCTAAGTATTCATTCTCTCTCCTGCTGCAGGTGTGAATACCCTGGACATTGCCTGTGGCCCTTAGTGCATGGATCACAACCCTTGGCTACGTGGATGTCAACCCAGGATGTCTTGCTTATTTTTATCATTTTAAAAAAGAACTTGTTTTGATCCCCATTGGGGAGAAAAGCAAGATAATTTTTTTAAAAAATCCATCACCGAGAAGGGCTGTCCCTGGGCATCCATATAGTCTGTAGTAACCATGTATCGGAGGGGGGGAAGAACATAGTTGGCACAAGGAGTGGAATTTAGCAGGAGCTCTTTTGCATATTAGGCCACACACCCCTGATGTGGCCAATCCTCCAAGGTTCTTTTTTGTAAGTTCTTGGAGGATTGGCTACATCAGGGGTGTGTGGCCTAGTATGCAAAGGAGCTCCTGCTAGTATTCCACCCAGATTGGCATGATTCTGGCCTTCATGCTTCACGCTAACATGGTGCATGCATGGACAGGCTGAGGTATACATTCTGCTGCAAACATGGGTCCATGGCGCAGTGGCAGAGCACCTGCTTTGCATGCAGAAGGTCCTAATTTCAATCCTTGATATCCCCAGTTAAGGTAGTAGGAAGGGCTTTTTTGAGCAGGAACACACAGGAATGCAGTTCCAGCTGACTTGGCATAAGGGAGCATGGTATAATAATAATAACAATAATAACAACAACAACAACAACAATAATAATAATAATAAATTTATTCTTATATCCCGCCCTCCCCCGCCAAGGTGGGCTCAGGGCGGCTCACAGGACATGGTATATACCATGATTACAATAAAATACAATCATTACTATAAAAGACAATTAAAATATAGTTAAATTACATTCAAATTAAGTTAAATAAACAATTAAAATATTATAGGCTACAGATTAAAGTGCTACAGTTCGATATATGTATAGGATGGCTAGGTGTCATTACCCGGGTTCCATCTTAAACGCAAGTTGACAGAGGATGGTTTTGCAAGCCCTGCGAAACTGATTTAGGTCTCGCAGGGCTCGCACCTCCTCTGGTAGTTGATTCCACCATTGGGGAGCCATTGTACAGAAGGCCTGCTCCCTCGTTGTTTAATATTGTAATATGCAAATACATCTAGGGTTGCCAATCCCCAGGTGGGGGCAGGGGATCCCCCAGTTTGGAGACCCTCCCCCTGCTTCAGCGTCATCAGAAAGCGGGGGGAGGGGAGGGAAATGTCTTCTAGGAACTCTATTATTCCCTATGAAGAGTTATTCCCATGGAAAATCATGGCGAATTGATCTGCGGGTATCTGGGGCTCTGGGGGGGCTGTTCTTTGGGGTAGAGGCACCAAATTTTCAGCATAGCATCTAGTGCCTCTCCCCAAAATACCCCCCAAGTTTCAAAAAGATTGGACCAGGGGGTCCAATTCTATGAGCCCTAAAAGAAGGTGCCCTATCCTTCATTATTTCCTATGGAAGGAAGGAATTGAAAAGGTGTGCTGTCCCTTTAAATGTGATGGCCAAAACCCCCTTGGAGTTCTTTTATGGTTGCACACCCTTGCTCCTGGCTCCACCCCTAATGTCTCCTGGCTCCACCCCCAAAGTCCCCAGATATTTCTTGAATTGGACTTGGCAACCCTAAATACATCCCTGCTGGGCTTTTTCTACCCCCCCAAAAAAAAGCCCTGGTAGTAGGTGATGTGAAAGAACTCTGACTGGAAGCAGCTCCCCAGGGTCTCAGGTCTTTGTCATTGGCCACAATGGAATCCTTTCAGCCTAAGGCTGAACCTTCTGCCTGCAAAGGACATGGTCCCATGTCTCAGCCACAGCCCCCTCCCTAGCCTGTCCCATCTCCAAACAGCAACAAGAGCTGCAGTGCAGAAAATTTGTCAAAGTTTCGGCAGCCGAATATATTTTATAACTTGTAACAGGACAAAAAATGAGGACATAAATAAACCCCTTGGTGCTTTTTGCCAGTCATCTGCTCCCCACCCCCACCCCCTTCAACTGCACATCTTAACAGGGTAAGATCCATCTACTCTGACAGCTGGTATGCAGCAAACAAAAGACGGCTGGCTTGGAAGAGCCTCAGAAACATGCTGTCCACCTAGCCAAAAGCCACTTAGCACTAGAGCATGTACACAAATGGCAGACTTTGCCTCATCCATCGACAAGAGTTTTTAACAGCAACACTGGGGCTGTCATATGGGAGGAAGCCAAGTCATGTTATACCAGATATAGATTAAATGTATCTGTGGATGGGTTTCTGCTGGAAATGAACATACATGACACACTTTCCCCCCTCTCTCTGGATGAAACTGTCCAAAGTTGACAATGACTCACCATAAAGAGCCCTAAATTTCCCTTCCATCTCTGGAATCATTTACATCAGATATTTTTCATTGATGTCAGTCTTTTCAGCCAAGCCAAGCAGGCCGTATCCTTGATAGAATGCACTGAGCCTGGGTGAAGGGTGATGAGAGTCAGATGTGAAGAAGAAAGAAGGAAGAGGAGGAGACTGGATTTATACCCCACCCTTCACTACCCGACTGAGAGTGGTTTATAATCTCGTTTCCCTTCCCCTCCCCACAACAGACACCCTGTGAGCAATACTCCCTCTAAGCTGTGGAGTCTTGTGAGCAAAAATTCTGCTTCGTGTGCTACTGGCATTAAAGTTGTGGGCTATTGCATAAATTAGTTTATGCATTTTACTGCATAAAATGGCTCTGGGGCCATTTTTCCTGAGCTAGACAGAAATATGTGAGCCAGAGCCTGAAAACTCACTTTTCCTGAGCTAAGACAAAAATATGTGAGCCAGAGCCACACTAACTCAGCTTAGAGGGAACACTGCCTGTGAGGTAGGTTGGACTGAGAGAGCTCTCCCAGAACTGCACTTGAGCAGAACAGCTTTGAGAGAACTTGTGACTGACCCAAGGTTACATCAACAGGTGTATGTGGAGAAATGGGGAATCAAACCCGGTTCTTCCAGATAAGAGTCTGCACACTTAACCACTATACCAAACTGTTCCAGGTTGGCAGTATGGTCAAACATGGACACATGAAGCCACCTTATACTGAATCAGATCCTTAGTCCATCGTCAGTATTTGTCTACTCGGACTGGCAGCTGCTCTCCAGGGTCTCAGGCATTCATTTCATCTACTGTCTGGCCCCCTTTTTAACTGGAGATGCCAGGGATTGAACCTGCATGCAAAGCAGAAACTCTTCCATTGAACCACAGCTCCTCCCTCCTTTGGGCTTTAAATGCAGGCACAAAAGGCTCAGCCTTTCATGATTTTTAATGGGGCTGAACTGGAAGACTTCACACAACATGCAGATAGTTTGCACACTGGGAGAATGTCAGCTAGGTGTGTGCATTTTTTTTCTCGGTTAGCATATATTAGATTTAAAAAATATTAGTATTTCCTAATATTCCCAAAACCCAATATCAATATGGCATTCAGATTCAGGATTTTTTGTGAATCCCAAATTATTTTCAGCTCCATTGTACCCTATGGGGACCATTATACTCAATGGGGAATCTATCCAAGGGTGTTTGGATGTCTGGAGGCACTGTTTTTTGAGGTAGAGGTACCAAATTTGCAGCATAGCTGCTGATGTCTCTCCTCAGAAGAACTTCCATATTTCAAAAAGATTGGATCAAGGACTCCAAAGATGGTGCTCCCATCCTCTATTGTTTCCAATGGAGGAGGGAAATAGCAAAAAAAACCCAATGGCATTGAAAGCCCAGCAGAACATAATCAATGTCCCAGAGAATCTCTGCAATAGAAACTGAAGGTGGGTGAGAGACATTTTTGCAAGCCCAGCACAACCAGTGTAATGTAAATTGAAGAAGAAGAAGAAGATGATGATGACTGATGATAATAAGAAGTTTCCAAATATCTAAAAATAAGTCCATACACCATTGTCATCTATGTACCATGTGTTCAAATACTGCTAAAGTTCTAAGGTCCTCAGTCCCTTGATTTACTGGAAGTGGGCATTTATCTCCCTAATGTTGTAATACTAGTCTTTTAGTTGAAATAAGGGCACAGAGGGTCCATTTTCAGTGACTGTCAGTTTCAGAAGCATCCTTCAAAATCAGTGCACATTCTAATATAGAATTTATATAACTTCCTCCCAGAAAAACCAAATGACTGCACATGCTGAAAGCTTATATTTAAGGGATACATCCTGTGAGTTACAACACCCGACAGACCCTTTACTTAGTCCCTTGCTGAACAATTGCTGGATAACCCATGACTTAAGATCCAAAGAGGGAGCAGGTATAAGCTTTAAGACCATACCCCCATTGCTTTTGCAAAATAGGGCAGTCTAGCTCCTTATTCCATTCATTCCTGAGAATGTGCCTATCATATTTATTAGCCAGCATCCAATATTTATAAACAAATATTGTAGGTTCTGTTTTTGCATCAATTCAATTACAGTTTCCAGGAGCAAAGGAGACTGTGAGGCCCATGCAACAGGGCTATATTTAGATACCAGCAGATGCTGTGATTGTAAATATTGTCATTCAGCAGAAGTTGACAAGACATATCAGGGCCTCAGCTGAGAAAATGATAAAAACTTGTCGTCATCATAGCCTATCAGTTGGTCCAATAATGTGAAAATCCCCCAATCAGTGTGAGCCTTCCATTTTTTTTTTTAAGATTTCTTCCTGATTTTTAGGTCTGGTTGGGTCTATAATGAAACTTAGCATGTGAAAATGGATCAAACCAATATTGTTGTGACATTATGTGCCATTGCTCTCGAGCTGCAGAAATTGCAAGAGGAACCTGATCCTTCCTGGCATAAGTAGACTGTAATGCATTCCATATATAGAGGGGCCCCAGACAAGGAGCCCCTAAAAGAGCCCACAATGGACAATCTAGCCATAAGGAGCAATCTCAGTAATTAGTACAAGTGAACAAGTATACCTGTATAAACTGAAATCAGGGAAACCAGATTCTCCTTCATCGTACGAGATGTTGATACCTGGCTGATTGCCATTGTCATTATATAATGCCTATATCACTGTGATCCCAAAACCTGGCAAAGGGCATATTCAGTGTGCAAATTTTCAAGTGTGAAAATTGGATTAATATAGATGAGAAGAAGAGATTGGATTTATACCCCACCCCATGGGATGGGGCCGCCTCACATGTGGAGGCTTCAGGACAGCTCTTTTCGAGCCGGCCTGATTCGGGATGCCTCCACTCCGCCCCAAAATGCCTGTCTGTTAGCAGCCTTTGAGTGCATGTGGGGAAATGCAGAGAAGGACAGAGAAGAAGTGAAATCAGCTGGGACAGAGGTGTCCAGTCTTCCAGATGTGAGGGCCTAAACAGCACAGAGGAGCAAATGAGAGGAGCACAGAGGAGAACTCTCTGTGTGGTGCAAGTGTGGTTGGAAAAGTGGATAGATCTGATGGGGAGCAAAGATTACCTGAACTGCAAAGAAATCAGATGAAGGAAGTATCCAGTGTGCGCTGGGAGTCTCTGTTGCAGTTCAGTTGGTAACCAAGATCAAATTACTGGCTCTCGAGCCAGGCTAGATATACCGCTTTTGTCCCATAGCATAAAATGGGTTCTTTTCAGGAAACAAAATATTACAACAGAGGATAAAGGAATACTTGAGAGTTGGGCAACAGGAGAAAACTGTAGAACTGGCTAACTTGCACTGGAGAAGGGGAACAGGAAGGGAAGTTTTTGATTGAATTATAATTCTGGATTACAAAACTGGAGACATGAAGCTGAGTCATAGATTCGGGAGAAACTTTTGGGGACAATGAAAAGATTCCAGGCTGTCAAAGGCACTTAACGTTCAAATTGTTATTAACTGCATAGCATATAAAAGACAACCCAGAAAGAGTCATCTTCTAGTCTGGTGCGGCTTAAGTGCTCTCGCTCTATTGGCGCTCCCCAAAAGACTTCCTGGGAAATATCTGCTGTGTTCACAGCTACAAGATTCTCTGCAAGACACAAAACATGGTAGTTGACCCCCCTCTCATGTCCTTTGTGTGCTTTGTGGGACTTCCTCATGGTGTTACATGCACAGTATATACATTCAGCCTTGGAGGGAAAGGCATGCAGATGAAAAGGAGGGCTAGCAACACAGTGGACTGTCACATCTATACATATTAATGGGTTCATAAGGGCAAGAAGGGATATTTCATCTAAGAAGTCCCCCTTCATCTGCTATGTTTCATTTCATGCAGGGCTTTTTTTTTTGTAGCAGGAACTCCTTTGCATATTAGGCCACACACCCCTGATGTAGCCAATCCTCCTGGAGCTTACAGTAGGCCCTGTACTAAGAGCCCTGTAAGCTCTTGGAGGATTGGCTACAACACAGGGGTGTGGCCTAATATGCAAAGGAGTTCCTGCTACAAAAAGGTCCTAATCTCATGTCTTATCATGCATTGTCAGTCGGTGCAATTACATCCATTGATAATCATTTGCAATACAGCACATGTACAGTGTGCATTATGCATGTGACATTTTCCTCTGCAGATGTGATGTTTGAGAAAGGCAAGACACAGTCAGACAGGACCCAATAGTTGTTTCTTTGCCAAGTAGTTACCTTTCTGCTTCTTAAATCAAGGACATGAATAACCTTACCCAATTGTCTGACTTAATGAACACATGAAGCTGCCACATACTGAGTCTGACTCTCTGTCTATCACAGCAGTATTGTCTACTCAGGCTGGCAGCAGCTCTTTAGAGCCTTTCATATTCCCTGTTACCTGATCCATTTAACTGGAAATGCCAAGAATTGAACTCAGGAAGTTCTGTATGACAAGCAAATGCTCTGCCAGAGTTATGGCCCAGATAGGTCTACACAGTTGTGGCAACTTGTTTAACAAAGCTACTGGTGGTCTACTGAGAAACAGTGAGGTGGTATGATAATCATCTTCAAGTCCTTGAAGGGCTGTCATATAGAGGATGGTGTGGAATTGTTTCCTGTGGCCCCAGAAGGTAGGACCAGAATCAACAGGTTGAAATTAAACCAAAAGAGTTTCCGGCTCAACATTAGGAAGAATTTCCTGACTGTTAGAGCAGTTCCTCAGTGGAATAGGCTTCTTCAGGAGGTGGTGGGCTCCTTCCTTGGAGGTTTTTAAACAGAGGCTAGATGGCCATCGGACAGCAATGAAGATCCTGTGAATTTAGGGGGAGGTATTTGTGATTTTCCTGCATTGTGCAGGGGGTTGGACTAGATGACTCTGGAGGTCCCTTCTATGATTTTAAACAGTGTGGTACAGTTATCATAGTATTGGATTGGGGAACTGTGGAACATCCACTATGCTAATTGTGGGTGGGTACTCTTCCTCACCCTGTAAGCCAAATTGCCCTCAAGAGAGGTTAGGGGAATTAATTTGGTGGGAAATTAAGGCTCAGCGAGATACAGGATCTGTGTATACAGAAGATGTCTCTTAGAAATTTACCCAATAACGAGGAGAGGTTGACTAAAATAAATGATTTTTATTATAAAATAAGACAAGCATACAAGGAAATGAATTCACTCAGCATACATACAGACCTAGGAATATAGCAGGAAATTGATAGGGGTAACAGAAGGATAAAATAGACAGGGTGATACTAGTACCTCTCGTAGTCTTCAAAGGAAAGCTCCAAAAGTGATGAAAAGGGGGAAGGGAAGGTGAGAATTGTCCAGGGAATCTCCCAATAAGGAACCGAACTGATCAGGTTTGGGGGTGTATCTAAGCGGCAGGGTAGAAGAAGAAGAAGACATTAGATTTATATCCCGCCCTCCACTCCGAAGAGTCTCAGAGCTGCTCACAATCTCCTTTACCTTCCTCCCCCACAACAGACACCCTGTGAGGTGGGTGGGGCTGGAGAGGGCTTTCACAGCAGCTGCCCTTTCAAGGACAACCTCTGCCAGAGCTATGGCTGACCCAAGGCTATGCTAGCAGGTGCAAGTGGAGGAGTGGGGAATCAAACACGGTTCTCCCAGATAAGAGTCCGCACACTTAACCACTACACCAAACTGTCAGATGCACACCTAAGGGTTGTTGGGTTAGACCTTTTAAGGACCACCTAGTGCCCTTAGGGGGAGGAGGTCAGATAATCTATGATACTGGGTCAGGTGGGTTATGACGCTAGGACCTGTGATACATTACCTCAGAAAAGGGGGAGGCTCCAAGGTGACATTTGGAAAGAGACAGGTGATGAAGGGATTAACTACTTGCATAAAGTTATCTAAAGTGTCAATATAGAGCCAAATTCTTTTCTAAGGGGACACCCAATTTACACAATGGTACTGGTCTCCTGGTTGGGCCGGGCCTTTGTCTTCCTTTTGTCTAGGTTGGCACAGTCCTTTGTGAGATGTTCCGTAGACAACAGGCTTAGAATGTCTGACAGGATATACCTTGAGATTAGCTTGATTACATTATAGAAATGTCTGGTGTGAGCAATGGGTATGTGGGGCTGTTGTCCGCCTTCATAATGGCATCCTTCTGGAAAGCTGCCAGTCATACAGTTGGACAGCTCATGGTGGCAGCGTGATCTCTTTTACTGCAGAATCAGGGATTGGCGCATGATAGCAGGCAGGGAGTCCTGTTGGTCAAGTTGGTACCTGTCAAAGGAGGTGCAGCCTTGATGGCTGAGGTCCTTTGTGCTCACATAGGCTGACCATGAACTGGCAGCAAAAGTCCAAGTTCAGAGGCAGATGCGTTTGAGTTGAAAGTTCAGGCAACCTGGCAACCAAGCTAGTGATCATGATGTCTGTATATGACCACAAAAGGGGGCTCGGGCTCACAACCCTAACATACTTCATAGGCTTTTTATGAAAATACCATAGTGGAGGCAAAATCCATGTATACCCCCCCACCTCCATGCTCCTTTGGAAGAATGGTGGGATAATAAAGTAATCGATAAACAATGTCTGTTGTACTTGGGCATCCTTAATGAAGCTAGATAAAAAAAGGTAGTTTATTCACTCAGTAGTTATCAGGGTTAATTGGGTGTCTCCCAGCCCTATAAAGCCTCAGACTTTGACCTAGCTCCTAACTGTCTTTGATATACAGAGGTGCAGGGCTTTTTTTGAGCAGAAACACACAGGTACACAGTTCTGCCTGGTTTGCTGTCAGAGGGTGTGGCTTAATATGCAAATGAGTTCCTGCTGGGCTTTTTCTACAAAAAAAGCTTTGCAGAGATGACTCTCCTGGTGTGAGAGCCAGTTTGGTGTAGTGGTTAAGTGTGCGGACTCTTATCTAGGAGAACCAGGTTTGATTCCCCACTCCTCCACTTGCACCTGCTGGAATGGCCTTGGGTTAGCCATAGCTATCGCAGGACTTGTCCTTGAAAGGGCAGCTGCTGTGAGAGCCCTCTCAGCCCCACCCATCTCACAGGGTGTCTGTTGTGGGGGGAGAAGACATAGGAGATTGTAAAGAGTTCTGAGTCTCTGATTCAGGGAGGGCGGGGTATAAAACTGCAATTCTTATTTTTATTCTTCTCTTTTGTCTTTAGAGAGAACACTAAGACATCTAAATATGCCACTCATGAAAGAAGGGAGAGAAGAAAGACAAGGACAAGTGGATAATGGAATATGTTAGATATGGAGAAAATGGTCTAGAATGCACCATCATCGCCCGTTGTTGCTATTTTCAATAGAATCTACAGGCATCCCAAAAATACTTCCTATATCTGCCAGGAGAGTGATGGCAGCTCAGTGGCAGAGTAGCTGCTTGACATGCAAAAGGTCCCAGATCAATCCCTGGCATCTCTAGTTAAAGGATCTCAGTCGCAAGCCTTAGGCCTAGAGTTACCAGCCCCAAGGTCCCAGTGGGGGATCCCCTGACTAGCTGGCCAGCAGGGGAACCCCTGCTCCTGAACGGGGATGTTGTCATAGGATGTCCCTGGTGCAATAATATCACCTGGAAGTGACATCATCACAACAGGAATGTTGCACACGGATGCTTTGGTTTTTGGGCAAAATGCTATGGTTTAAGCCCGATTTTACCATAGAGTTTGCCCCCAAACCAGAGTGTCCACCATGTAACATTCCTGACATAATGATGTCACTTCTGAATGACATCATCATATTGGGGATGTTACATGATGTCCCTGCTCACTCATGGAGCACCCTCCAAATTCCTCCATTGGAGTGACTGGGGGACCTGGCAACCCTACTTAGACCTTGGTGAGATATGGTCATTCAGAGCTAAGTTTGCCAACCTCCAGGTGGGGCCTGGATTCTCCTCACATTGCAACTGATCTCCAGACTAGAGAGGTCAATTCCCCTGTAGAAAATGGCTGCTTTGGAGGGCGAGCTCTATGGCATTATGCTCTGCTGAGCTATCTCCCCAAATGTCCCTCTCCCCAGTCCCTGCTGCTAAATCTTCAGGACTTTGTTGTTGGAGACTTTCATGGCTGGAATCCATTGGTTGTTGTATATTTTCTGGACTATGTGGCCATGGTCTTGGCATTGTGAGACCTGACGTTTCACCAGCAACTGTGACTGGCATCCTCAGAGGTGTAACATAGAAAACTGAAGTTCTCTCTGGGTTAGTTTGAACTCCAGTTTTCTGGGTTACACCTCTGAGAATGCCAGTCACAGTTGCTGGTGAAACGTCAGGTCTCACACAGCCTGGAAAATTTACAACAACATTCAGGTATTTCCCAACCTAGACTTGGCAATCTAAATAGTGGGCGGTACTCGAGACAGGTAGTTCAGTGGGCAGACTCAGTTGAAGGCAGCTTCATAAATACATGTTAATTTCTTGCAGCCAGATCCATCCTTGCCTGATCCAGGTCAACAATTTCCCATGATAAACATTCCCAAATGCCTAATACCACACGTCAGCTGTGGTTAATGCCATAGCACATGACTGAGCATGACCTTTCAAGACCACACACCTTTGTCCTAAATACAAAAGAGATCACCATTGCAGGACACCAGGGCAGAATCTTATGACGTGTGAGGATGCTATGTCTGCTGCCGCCCATGGTTAGCTATTCCTTTGTTCTCCATCCAGGGCCATGTTTTCCAAAACCTTTAAAGTTTGTTCTCTTTAATGAATGGTTTCCATGTATTGAGTCATAAGTCTGGTCAATCTGTTGCTAATTGTCATTCTTTACTCTCTTCTTCCCTTTGTCCGGTGCCCTCCAGAGACTTGTCACAATGGAAACAATATGGCAGATGAAGATCCCCCAAGCTGGCTGTGGTCACTGGAGATATGTAGCAGCTCACCAAGAGTTGGGCAGTTGCCTTCTGGACACCATAGAAATGGGGAACAGGGGACTATTTTTACAGGACATAGATAATGGCTGTATTTGGTATGGTGGTTCACAAGTCATGCAAACCTGGACTCAGGATTAATCTGCAGTTCAGTGGTGGAGCTCAGGGTTTGCATACAGAAGTTAGCATGGGAAGGATATTTCCCAGTCTAAAATCCTGGAGAAACAGACAACAAAGCAGCTTTGTGTGTTCATCAGGCCTTTTTTTTTCTAGAAAAAGAGGTGCCGGAACTCTTAAGAGGGAAATGCAGAAGAAACACACAGGTGCCCCTCAAGAACTTTTAAACATTTTTTAAGAATGTTGTTTCCATAAAGAGGTTCCAGAACTTCATTCCACCACGCCCCCCCCCCAAAAAAGCCCTAGTGTTCACAATTCAGTTTTCTCTTAAGATAGTTAAGAACATAAGAGAAGCCATGTTAGATCAGGCCAATGGCCCATCCAGTCGAACACTCTGTCACACAGTGGCAAAAAACCCCAGGTGCCATCAGGAGGTCCACTAGTGGGGCCAGGACACTAGAAGTTCTACTGTAGCTTTCCCCCACCAAGCACCAAGAATACAGAATGTCACTGCCCCAGACAGAGAGTTCCATTTATACCCTGTGGCTAATAGCCATTGATGGACCTCTGCTCCATATGTTTATCCAATCCAATCCCCTAGTTCTAGTAAAATTTCCAGATTTCAAGGTCTGACCTGAATTTCCCAGTTTTAGCTTTCTTCTCAGGGTCTCCAGGCAAACAAAATCTCAGGGAAGGAGTCAGAATCCAGAGAGTGGGCTGTTTGGTGTAGTGGTTAAGTGTGCAGACTCTTATCTGGGAGAATCGGGTTTGATTCCCCACTCCTCCACTTGCAGCTGCTGGAATGGCCTTGGGTCAGCCAGAGCTATTGCAGGAGTTGTCCTTGACAGGGCAGCTGCTGTGAGAGCCCTCTCAGCCCCACCCACCTCACAGATGTCTGTTGTGGGGGGAGAAGATATAGGAGATTGTAAGCCGCTCTGAGTTTCTGATTCAAAGAGAAGGGCAGGGTATAAATCTGCAGTCTTCTTCTTCTGTTTTCTGAACTGTAATGTTTACTATTTATTGCACTCCAACTCCTCACCTCATTCATCGGGCTCCTTCCATGAGGAAGCATGCACAGCCAGGCATTTTGGCCAACCCAACAGGTATCATCATCAGCCTTAAAAGGCCCCACTAATCTTTGGCTCAATTTCACCAGGTTCTATCTTGATCAGTGGTATACATCCATAGCTGTCAGGCTTCTTCCCCTTGAGCTCTGAGGTTGTATGGGACTGTCTCTCTCTCTCTCTCGGCTTGGCTTCGCGAACGAAGATTTAAGAAGGGTGCAATAGTCCACGTTTGCTGCAGGCTCGCTGGTGGCTGACAAGACCAATGTGGGACAGGCAGGTCCGGCCGCAGCGGCTGCAGGGAAAAGTCTGATTTAGGGTTGGTCCTGTAGCAGTGTGATTCTTCCTCAATCTCCTTTTGTCCTCAAGACCAGCTATGCGTGCATTCTCAAAGGAAGAGACAGCCTGGTGGATGGTGTGCCTCCATGCTTTGCGATCTGAGGCTAGGTCAGACCACTGGTGATGGTTGATGTGACAGGTGCTAAGGGATTTCTTCAAGGAGTCCTTGTACCTCTTCTTTGGTGCCCCTCTATTTCGATGGCCGGTGGAGAGTTCGCCATACAGGGCAATCTTGGGAAGGCGGTGGTTTTCCATCCTAGAAATATGCCCTGCCCAGCGCAGCTGCATCTTCAACAGCAGTGCCTCGATGCTGGTAACCTCTGCCCGCTTGAGGACTTCAGTGTTGGTCACAAAGTCACTCCAGTGGATGTTGAGGATGGTGCGACTGCTTTTTGCTGAGTGAGACCATTGGTCTCTATCAAGGTCAGTGTTGTCTATTCTAGCTGGCAGCAGTTTTCCAGGATCTCATGTAGAGGTCTTCCTGCCTGATTCCCTTACTGGAGAACTGGATTGAACCCAGGATCTTCTTCATTCAAAGCAGATGTACTACCGCAGAGCCACAACTCTTGCCCTACTAGGATACATCTGTTTACCACCACCCTCATCCAGCTAGAGACTGACTTCAAGACTTCTGCTTACATATGGCTGCTAGTTGGATCGAGGCAACTGAATTGTGCAATTCCAGAGTGATTGCCTGTTGCAGCAAAAATATGGAGACAGTTTGCTAAAGACTATCAAGTTAGTAGTAACAGAACGGGGTTTTAAAAATATTTTTGTATTTTTATATGTGCATGTGTGAATGTGTGCACCTGGAAGTTATGGTGACCTCTGGTGACTGACCCTTTCTGGGGGACTGAGGATATTCAGGGAGGTGGTTGAATAAATCCTGCCCCCACCTCCTAACTGCTGGTATTCCAAGGAAGTGTCCCATCCCAAGTACTTACCAGAGTCCACTCTGCTTAGTTTCTGAGATCTGACAAGATCGGGCTTGCCTGGGCTATCTAGGTCAGGGCTGTAGTAACAGAATGTTTTATCAAATAGATTTCATTTCTTGAGATACTGGATTCTCAGATACCAGCTCAAGCATGTTGTAATGTTAACTACCCCAATTATTCCATAGTTCTTCCAGAACTAAATCATGGAATTTTTTTGGTGGGGGAGACTGTTTTGGTTATATGAGCTTATTCGGAAAGAAGCAAACTTTGCAGAGAATAGATTTTTGCAACATACAACAATGATCTCCCCCCCCCCCCCCAGTGATACGGCTGATTTCTCTACCTTTGCTTTATTGTCAACTTTCAATTTTTAAGGTCTTGGTGTGCTTTTATTTCTTTTCTAAATGCTCCACTGAGAAAATGTTATACAGTGTTTCAGAACTTTTCTAACAGATCGGCACTTCGGTGAAAGTTACCTGACAGCTGCTTTATTACATCCCCTAAATCATGAGTCCTAAATTATGATTCCTATCCCCCTTATAGCTCGCTCTCCTTTGCCTATAATTCTTCCTTCCTTACCACCACCACCCTGGTAATTAATTATGTATGTTCTCTGCAAACAAAGATTTGTGGGTTTTGTCTAAAAGGCTGAATAATGGAACCAGGCTAGGTTGGTAGTTCCCTGTCTCATCTGCAAAGGGAATTGATCTTTACCAGCTGTTACCGCCATGGTTTTTACAGCCCAGTTTCAAGAACAACACCGTAATGAAGCTCTACTCTGTAGTAGATGTTCTCCAAACGTTTCTTGTAGCTGGGTCGTTTTCAAATGTGTTCTACAGTGTAGGAATGCCTGAGTATTTTGAAATACAGGAATTTCCTCTTGACTAAGAGATGTCTGGCAATCTGGCTTTACCACCCACACTACATTTGATGCCATTGTAGAGGGTCCAGCCAATACTCTTGCAGCTTTAAAAAAAAAATCTGGATGAGGTTTTGTGGGGGTTTTGGCTTTCTGTTCAACATGTTCTATTTTAAGACTGTAATGTTAGCTCCTACCAGATCTTGTTTAGGCGATACATAAAAACAATAGGGATCAGACTATTGGTCATAACAGCCTTGTTGGATTGGGCCAATGGTCTAGCATTTTGCTTCCGACAATGGCCAGCCAGTTGTCCTGGAAGGTCATCAAACAGAGCATAGAGGCCTTTTCCTTACAACGATATCCAGAGGTTTATTGCCTCTAGACACAGAAATTCCCTTTAGACACCATTGCTTGTTGCCACAGATAGACCTATCCTCTCTGAATCTGTCTAATCTCCTTTTCTGCCAGAACTCTGCTTCAATTGGCAGAGGCTTTTAAAAACCTGTGTGTTCCATTTTACCTCACCTTTCTGTCAAGAAGCCAAGAGTAGCACACATGATATACTTTCCCCCATTTGCATATTAAGCCACACCCCCTGATGTCACTATTGTTTCACACAGGGCTTTTTTGTAGAAAAAGCCCAACATGAACTCATTTACATATTACACCACACTCCCTGACACCAAGCCAGCCGGAACTGCATTCCTGTGCGTTCCTGCTCAAAAAAAAAAAGTCCTGCTTTTCCTTCTAACATCAGCCCTGTGAGGTAGGTTATCCTGAAAGAGAAAACTGGTCAAAAGCCACCCACTAATCTTCAAAATCAAGTAGTTTCAGGTGGGTGGCCTTAGCATATTCCATTAGTACCTTGGAAACCAAGAAGATTTCCTTTCAGGAGTCAAAGCTTGTTTCTGATGAAAGGGATCTTTGACTCTCAAAAGTTTATACCTGGAAAACTCATTGGTCTCTGAGGTTCTACTAGACTCAGATCTTGCTTATAATTAAGTCGGTATTTGAACCCAGTTCTCCTCAGTCCAACACATTAAGGACTATACCACACTGGTGATAATAGAATCTTTCCCAATACCTATAATATTCTGTCAGAAGAATGTGTGGGTTTCTAGAGTGGTTGAATACATGATACAATTTGTGTACTAAATTCCTTAGCTAGAGCAAGTCAAAGAAGGTTTTGTTTTGCAGGATGGAAAGAGGTAATATACAAAATGTTCTAAGGTTCTAAAATCTACAACAGCTCCAGGCCAGATTTTAGTTACTACCTGAGATCCTTTCAGTTGGTTATGCCTGTTGGTTAAAGTTTCTTTAAACTACCTGAGATCCTTTCAGTTGGTTATGCCTGAATAGCCTAAGGTAGCCCAATCTGATCCCATCAGATCTCAGAAGCTGAACACAATCAGCCCTAACTAGTGTTTGGAAGGAAAACCACCAAGAAATATCAGTGAAATCATGATACAGAGGAAGGCAATGGCAGCTCAATGTCTCTGGCCTTGAAAACCCAACAGGGTTGCCATAAGTTAGCTGTAACTTGACAACAAAAAAAACCACAAGAACAATGCCTGTGATAGAGTCTTGAACCTTCCATATGTGATACACCAGCTGGCAATGTCTCTCTAATATCTCAGGAAAAGGGTTGGTTCAGGTGGGCAGCCGTGTTGGTCTAAAGCAACAGAACAAAGGTGGAGTCCGGTGAACTTCGCTCATTAGTAGAACATCTAGGACCTGTGGTCAGCTCTGCAATGAGGTGAGACTTCTGCCTCAAGAGGAGCATGAGTGAGAATGCTCAACTGCTGCCGCTTCCTGACTTCATTGGGAACAGACAGGAAGAACACTGTCATGGTAAGAGTTATGGCTCATCTTTTCCAGGGTCCGGGATTGTCCACATTTCACTGTTAACTGTGGCCTCACCAACTGCAGGTGAATAGCTAGTTAGAGAAAGAGTGATGCTTGGTATAATATAGGCAGTGCATGCTTTAGATAAGACAGGTGCTGGGAGGAAAGGTGGCAAGGTATAGCCCAATTTTGTCAGATCTCAGAAGCTAAGCAGGGTCAGTTCTTGGATGGGAAACCACCAAAGTAGGCTCTGCAGAAGGAAGTGGCAAACCAATTCAGCTTCTCATTTGCCTTGAAAGCTCCTTGCTGGGTTTGCCATAATTCAATTGTGACTCAACAGCACTTACTGATATAAATATAGTGCCTGTGTGAATCTTCCTCTTCAGGCTGACTATTTGCTTGCTTCTCAGTTGCTCTGAGAGTAGAGTTTAGCTTCTGTAATCTGTGCAAACCTTTATCCCTTAGCACTTCACTGGTGGGCATGAAATTACACAAAAATGATCTGGCCTAAGGAGCTCATCCGCTGCCTTGCTGGGATTCCCAGCAGTTGAGGGGATATTTTATGCCTCCTCTCCTTTGTGTTTACCTTGCCCAGAGCATCTTAACAAACTCCATTATTATCACAAGTGATCTGTATCATTTTGGGTAACCTTCAGGTTCAGAAGGCAGAGTGAAGAAAGACACTCATTCCCACCCAGGAACATCCATTGTCCCTTTCCTCCTCATTCCTCTGGTATCTTTTAACACAGTGTGGCAAGCTGCCCACACCCAGTAGGGTGTCCTGAAAATGCCTATTGGGCACGTGTGACTTGCCATACTGTGTTTAAAGATGGCTGGAGATTGAGGAAGGACAGAGCATTAATTGGTCTACCTCACTGGTAATGTGGTGAGGAGGAGAATGTGGTGTCAGCAAGGGTTGGCACCTAATGCTAAAGGCCACTGGCAGTTCCACTTATTGGAGGAGATATGAACAACTCAACACTGTGATATGCTAGCTAATACATTTAGTAAAATTTTATCAAGAATCTTACAAATCTTTTGTCATATTATAAAGAAGTACAACCTTAAAATATTACAAAGGTCATTTTCGCACTCACCTTAATCAGCAGCGACGACCCTCTTCACCGCGCAGGATCTGCGCGGATTTCACACTAATTGCCGTGGAGCACCCAGAAGAGCCGGAAAGTCCCGGCGCTTTTGTGGCGCAAACGGAAACCGCCAAAAACCAGTTTCCGTTTGCGCCGCAAAAGCGCCGGGACTTTCCGGCTCTTCTGGGTGCTCCGTGGCAATTAGTGCGAAATCCGCGCAGATCCTGCGCGGTGAAGAGGGTCGTCGCTGCTGATTAAGGTGAGTGCGAAAACGACCAAAGAAAAGTCCACTGAATGAGCACTCGGATATAGGCTTGTTTCACCAGTCTTCCTCAAGAGTATTCCTATTTACTTCAAAGTTACCAGTCTCTTGTAACAATTCAGTGTGTATATTGGGAGCAAGCCGGTCCTTAACTTCTTCTCTGAACAGATGCAAAAGCTTTCTGGATTTGGCTGGCAAAAATGCTCTCTGCAGCCTTTTTATTTCCTTTAAAATTAGAATCCTTGAATAAACCATGGTAATTCTAACAAGGTACAACACAAAGCTGAATGGGAGTGATTTTTAACATTTGATTAAGAACTTACCTCTTAGTGCCACATAAGTGTTTAAATTTATATGAAGCAAGCCAGTCGTGAACCTCTTCTCTAACCAGGTTCAGGACTTCGAAGTAAATAGGAATATTTCTGAGGAAGACTTTGATGAAACAAGCCTATATCCAGGTGCTCATTCAATGGACTTTTCTTTGAAATATTGTAAGGTTGTACTTCTTTATATGTGACAAAAGATTTGTAAGATTCTTGGTAAAAGTTTTACTAAATGTGTTTGCCAACATATCACAGTGTTTGGTTGTTTGTATCTTCACTACTATGAACTGTGGTTCCTCAGCAATCAGTAAGCCCTATGAAGGCCACCACCACCCCGCCCCCGAGCCCAGGTAACCTTTTACTACAAATTCAAAGTGAGCGGCTGTGAATATTTTGTGGTGGCTGTCGACTTTTCATCTGCAGAGAGAATGTCATGGACATTCTATGACATCACTTCAGATCAACCAATCCATGTTGGATATTGTATTGCATTGGCCATTGATACAAATACATTATACTTTCCCCAGAATTCTGTGAATCATCACCAAGGGATTTATATTTATTTCATAAAATTGACACCATTTCAGATTTACATTGCATTAAAATTGAATTCTTGGTCCCAGAGTGGTAATTGAAGTTCAATTTTGACATGCAAATTAATTTCTGGACATTTTAAAAAAAATCTGATTACTTTCCTACAAAAGAGTTTTTTTTTTTAAAAAAAAAAAAAATACTTCCAAATTTCCAGGACTGAAAACTTTGTCCTGATTCAGCCTCATCCTGGGAAGAAACAAAATGTCAAATACTGCACTCTTTCCCCTAACAGGCTTGTTTGAAGTTTACAATATGAAATTATAACCAAATGAAAGACAAGCCTGGGATCAGACATCTTTCATGATTAGTAGTGCATGAAATGGCTTTCTTCTACCCACCAAAAAGTCATTTCATATGTATCCATTTAGGTTTCCCTTCCAAGATGAAAAATGTAAACAAAATAACAAATCATTTGTCGGCAGATGATAAAAATGCGTATGCATCTAGACCGGATTATAGTGGTTCAATATGAAATAACATTTGGGATTAACTGCACATGATGGAGCTTTTACTAATATAATTAGGAATATTCCCTCTGGAGCAGACACCATTAATTTCTATCGAGTTGCAAAGGATAGAAAGACGTAATTCCGTTTTGAAGTGGAGCATGCCCAGATACCCAAGATTACTGATTTCTTGATGACGCAGGTCCTCTGGCTGTGATCTGTCTCTGTGTGCTACTAGGCTTTGGGGAATTCAGAATGTTTTTATATAACTACAAGGCCTAAAGGTTGCATCCACACATGGTTGGATATTGTGTTATAGAGCGACCATCTGCGACTGGATTATTCTGTGTTGACAAGGCAATCCCATTGCAAATATTTGCTGTTGTGCATTGATGGCCTAATTTCAAACCACAGTCACAGGCTCCCTTTTGTTGCTTAAGTAAGGCTTGGGACCGATTGTATGATAAGACATGTATTATTGATTGTAGTGGATGCGATTCAGAAACAAGTAACAGAAAAGTCTGGCTGCTTTCATTCAAGCCAGGGCTTTTTTTGTAGCAGGAACTCCTTTGCATATTAGGCTACACCTCCCTGATGTAGCCAATTTTCCAAGAGCTTACAGTAGGCCCTGTAAGAAGAGCCCTGTAAGCTCCAGGAGGATTGGCTACGGCAGGGGGGTGTGGCCAAATATGCAAAGGAGTTTTTGCTACAAAAAAAAAAAGCCTTCATGAGAATGAGTAACTTGTATCAAGGTGGGGGAAAGATGGGATGGGAGGCTTACCTGTTCCCATGGCCATATGTGTACAAAGCTGAAGCATCAAGCTTATGGGAACCCTTTGCCTGTAACTGCTCTGTGCATAGTAGACTGGATCACATCCTTAGCATGGGGGCATGCACTGGCCATTTATGTTACAGGGACATTTCCTGGTGGAATGCTGCCCTAGAGGAACACTGGTAGCAAGGAAGCAGCAAAACCAAACCCCCAGCACCTCCACCAGTGCCTCAGGACAATCTGGCTCAGACCCTTTAGAACATGTGATGATTGGTGTCACCTCCTCCAGTGCTGCCACCAGCTTGTGGGAGGAGCTATGGGTGAGCCTGTGTCCATAGCTGGAGCCAGGGGTGGAATTCTAGCAGGAGCTCCTTTGCATAGAGCCAGGTTGGTGTAGTGGTTAAGTGCATGGACTCTTATGTGGGAGAACCGGGTTTGATTCCCCATTCCTCCACTTGCAGCTGCTGGAATGGCCTTGGGTTAGCCATAGCTCTTGTAGGAGTTGTCCTTGAAAGGGCAGCTGCTGTGAGAGCCCTCTCAGCCCCAGCCACCTTGCAGGGTGTCTGTTGTAGTGGAAAGAGATAAAGGAAATTGTAAGCTGCTCTGAGACTCTGATTCAGAGAGAAGGGTGGGGTATAAAACTGCAGTCTTCTTCTTCTTCATATTAGGCCACACACCCTGATGTAGCCAATCCTCCAAGAACTTACAAAAAAGAGCCATAGCTGGAACCATGAAGTAGAACAGATCTGAAGCACTGGCATGTAATGTGGCATGGACCACTTTGCTTGCCTCACTCTAAGGCCATTTTAACTTCCCACTTCATGTTTTTTATTTATGCATTCATTAGATGTGAAATGTTCATACTCTGCTCTGTCCACCCTTTCAGGCTCTCAAGGTGTCTTTGAGTTATTTGGTAGCAAGTTAGAGAAAAAAAAATAGAGCAAAGGGTTTCCCCCTCTACCTAATACAGAAAAATTGACTGATTTCATGAACTCATCTTAGCCTTGCACATCCATAGATGGGAATGAAGATGTATACCATATTGAAAAGGGTAGAATTCCTGCCTCCAAGAGTCGAATGGACCTCAAGATCAAAGAAGTCCGTTCCAGCTATTTATTTCAATTATTATTATTTTTATTGGGAAAATGGAAGAAAGAGAGGTAACAGAAGTGCTGATGAAACATCTCCAGGCTTCTGTGGAGAGAAGAAAGATATCAAAAGGGCTACAGAGATGTAAGAAATTATTCCGCATCCTCAAATGCCAACTATATAGACAAAGTACCTCATATTTTTGCCCCCGACGTTGATTTTAATTAAGTTCTCAGTAGGATCTTCTGTCTGTCACATTTAGTGGACAAAGCAAACCAGCTCACCCAGTGAGTTCCTCAGCCTCATACAGCTCCAATTCCTATGGAGATTTATTGCGTTTTCGATCACCTCCCCTTGCAAGAACCTTACATGAACTAAAGCAAATGAAAACCACATGGGCTAAAAACAGCAGGATCTTGCCAGATCCCTTTCTATATCCAAAGCAGCAAACTTGTAGTCAGTTTGTCCTTTCAAGTGTTGTTTTTTCTGGCTCCGTGTCCAAGAGTGATTTTTTTTTACTACGTGTAGTAGTATAACAACATATTATGCAATTCTGTTTTTCAGGAAGAACACTGTGTAATTCATAAGGTTAACAGCAGCAATTTCTTTCCTCCATGAGACACAATGGGTTATGTGGGTGGGCATCCCTTCATGTAAGTCACAGTGATGAAACCTAATTTTTACCTCACAAACACAAACATTTTACCTCACTTTATGCGCCTAAACTCTCATGGGCTTAAGAGTTGCTTCAGTACTAAAGCACAGATTCAAGGCCGCCAAGGGCTATCAGGGACCTGCAAGGATCCTTCTCAGCTGCTTTCCACAGCACCTTGCACTCACTTTAGTCTCTTCCCTTGTTCTCACACAAAAAGCAAAATAAGCCAAACAGATGGCACAGACAGAGGCAGTCCCAGTTCTCTCACCAACACTGCCCCTCAGTAAAAGGACCACAGGGGGTAGGGGATGGCTATGAATGGAGAGTAGTGTTCCCTCTAAGCTGAATTAGTGTGAGCTAACTCACAATTTTTTTAGCATCCGGCTCACACATTTTTGTCTTCGCTCAGGAAGGATGGCCCCAGAGCAAACTAATTTATGCGGTAGCTCACAACTTTAATGCCAGTAGCTCACAAAGTAGAATTCCCCATTCCCAACCCAACTGCCTGTTCTTGAGAAATCAAGGAGTGGAAGGGAAAATGGCCTTCATAGTGATGCTCTAGGAATTTCCCCTAGTGTCTATGATCTACACAATCCAGATTAGGGGAAATTCTTTGAGTGCCACCCAGAAATGAAATTACATCTCCTCAAAGGCTATCCTTTCCATCAACACTCCGGTCGTTTTCGCACTTACCTTATTCGGTAGCGACGTCCCTCTTCACCGCGCAGCATCTGCACGGATTTCGCACTACTTGCTCCGCAGAAGCCAGAAGTCCCATGGCTTTTGCGTCGCAAATGTAAACCGCCAAAACCCAGTTTACATTTGCGACGCAAAAGCCGCGGGACTTCCGGCTTCTGTGGAGCAAGTAGTGCGAAATCCGCACAGACGCTGCGTGGTGAAGAGGGACGTCGCTCTGGAATAAGGTAAGTGCGAAAACAACCTCCCTCTAAGCTGTGGAGTCTTGTGAACAAAAATTCTCTAACTGGCCCCAGCAGATGGGAAGCCAACAGCATAGATGGGTTACCAGTCTCAAGGTGAGGCCTGAAATTCTCCTAGAAATACACTGACATTCAAACTACAAAGATCAGACTCCCTGAAGCAAATGGCTGCTTCAGAGGGCTAACACTATGGTATACCATAGAGTCTGGGAGAAGAGAAATCCTAATGTGATGTCATATCCCCACTGGGCTCACTCCCCTCCCTATATTGCACTCTCCCTAACTCTAGGGCTGCCTGGTCTATGTTAGAAAATACCTGGAGGCTTTGGCAGTGGATCCAGGAGAGGGGGTTTGGGTGCGGGAGGGGGAGGGGGCCTCAGCATGGTACAATGCCATAAGTCCACCCTTCAAAGCAGCCATTTTTTCCAGGGGAGCTGATCTCTGCCAACAGGAGATCAGTTGTAAAAGTGTGTATAATAATAATAATAATAATAATAATAAATTTTATTTATATCCCGCCCTCCCCGCCTAGGCAGGCTCAGGGCGGCTGACAAGAGTTCGATAAAATTATACAATATAAAATGTATACAGTATACAGTATACAGTATAAAATGTATGGGGGGTTTCAGGTCCCACCTGGAGGCTGGGAACCCTGACTCCCCCCAATCTCTGTGAATTTCCAAAGACAGAGTTGGCAAACTTACACACCTGCTCTGCTTGGCTCCCAGAATTACCAGGGAATTCCATCCCCTTAGGTTAATAGGCCCATTTCACACACTATGCAGAAACAAAGGCAGGTTTACCACAGAGGGTATTTCTTTAGGAAGCTGCAGCCAGTCACATATTTGTTTGCTAAAACAGCTCTTCCTTTAGATTTTGAAGTGCACATTTAAAAACTGGGATACAGATGTGATGCCCTTTTGCATTCACACAAAGTGACTACCAACCTCTGCAACATCTCTTAGGTTCAGGGTTATAAGTAGGTCAGGAGTCACATTCGCCACCTTTCTCATCTCTTCTCAAATAGAGAGAGCCATAACCATTTCACACCTCAGGTCCTCTCTCTCACTCACAGAGACACCTGCAGACAGGCTAGCTCAAACTCCTTAAACAACAAGCCCACACTCGCACAGAGTTATTGGAGTTGGGCCTCAAACACGGTTCCATTCACACACTGCCACCATTTTTTCATATCCTTTTATAGAGAGAGATTAATTTTTGTGTGAGAGTGCTTCTTTTGCTTTGACACATGCCCCACAGGGTTAAACAAAGGAAGTTAATTTTATTTATGATATGAACATAATACCGAAAAAAGTAAGGTATAAGGAACAACGTTTCACTTCCACTGAACTTTTGAACTGAGGTCGTTTACCTGCAACTGGGGTGGTGGTGGTGGTCAAGAAGGAGGAAGAAGAGGAAGAGGAGGAAGAAGAATCGGATTCAAACTTCACTCGGAGTCTCAGAGTGGTTTACAATCTCCTTCCCTTCCTCTTCCCACAACAGACATCCTGCGAGGTAGGTGGGGCTGAGAGCTCTGAGAGAACAGCTCTGAGAGAACGGCGACTGACCAAAGGTCATCCAGCAACTCCATGGGGAGACATGGGGCATCAAACCCGAGTCCACTGCTCTTACACCACAATGGCTCTAGTTACAAATTGACTATTGACTACCCTAGTTACAAATTGACTATTTTCAGCCTGCTCTGTGCAGCTGTTCTGAACAGTTCCACTCATTCAGACATCTTCATTTTCCTCTTCAACTCCCTCACTAACTCTCCATTCCTGTTTTTAACTTCTGTTTTCCAACTCTCTCACCCAACATTCCATCAGCTCCCATAGGTTGATCTTAGGGAGAGAGGCAGAACTTACGCTGTCCATCACAACATGGTTGCTGGGTAAGTAGTTGCCAAGTCCAGTTCAAGAAATATCTGGAGACTTTGAGGGTGGAACCAGGAGACTTTGGGGGTGGAGCCAGGAGCAAGGTTGTGACAAGCATAATTGAACTCCAAAGGGAGTTCTGGCAATCACATTTAAAGGGACCACACATCTTTTAGATGCCTTCCCTCCATTAGAAATAATGGATAGGGGCACCTTCTTTGGGGGCTCATAGAATTGGACCCCTGGTTCAATCTTTTTGAAACATGGAGGGCGTTTTGAGGAAAGGCACTGGATGCTATGCTGAAAATTTGGTGCCTCTACCTCAGAAAACAGCCCCCCCAATAGCCCCAGATACCTGTGGATCAATTCTCCATTATACCCAATGGGAATCAGTCTTCATAGGGAATAATGAAGTGCCCAGCAGACATTTCCCTCCCTCCCCTGCTTTCTGATGACCCTGAAGCAGGGGGATGGCCTCCAAACTGGGGGATCCCCTGCCCCCACCTGGGGATTGGCAGCCTTATTGCTGGGAGTCTGGGAGGTAGGGACATTGGGGGGTCACATCAATGGTGTGGTATCTTATGACTTTTGAGTCACAAGAATCATAAGAAGAAAATTGGTTCCAGGTCAAATCGAGAAGCGAAGTCACACTACCTTAGAGTTCAGCAGAAATTCTAGGGTACTACCATGGAATTTCCACTAAATTTGTCCTGAAAATGACATCGCATTGTCCACTTATTAACAATTTTTCTATTTTTTTTTCTCTTCCCTTCTAAGCCACAGCAGGAGTTAGGGGCTTATGGTGGGAGGTATTCAGAAGTTTTGGGTGGTAGGCCCATAGCCAGAAATTTTGGGGTGGTGGGGCAGGTGCAGGTGTGGGGCAGAGAAGTGAGAAACTTCAGCTGAAGCCCTGTCCACCTGTTTCTTTTTTAAACCATCCTTTGCCTTTGTGAGCAAATGCAAGGCTCTCCAGCAGGCGGGCAAGTGAGCCGAGTGGGCGAGCAAGGAGTGGGTGTATCAGGCAGGTAGGCCTCTTTGCAGTGCACCTGTGCTGAGAAGTCATGTGACATGATCATGTGACCCATGGTGGCTGGCACTCCTGCACAAGCTGGCCTTTGGATGGGGGTGGTGAGGCGCCGGACAGGGGCGTGAGTGATGGGGTGGCTCACAACTGAGAGGTGTAGCCGCAAAATGTTCCTCCATAGCTACAGGTCTGGAGGTATCCCTCTCTAGGGAGAGTCTTGGCAGTCCTATATATGACCTATTCCTTTTGGCTGTTGAATGCGTGGATTTCTGTGTGGCGTTTCGTGCTGATGTTGGCGTTCTTCTTGTTTTATTGTGCTTTTGGCACTCTTTGACACTGGGTTGGTTTTTATAAGTGTTGCATGCCACCCTAAGTGCATGAAATCGTAACACACACTTCTCTCCCTTTAGGATGTTGTTTTATTTCTGTATAAAACCCTGGAACTTAGGGAAATGGCTCTGCTCAGTCTGTACCCAGGGAACAAAAGGTCAAGCATCGTGAGCCGTTAGTAAAGTTGCTTCTGTATTCTCTAGGGTTGCCAGCTGCCTGGAGAGAAATGGCCCTGTCCTGTTAAAAGAAGCTTAATGAGATGTTATTTTTTAGGTGATGTCATTTACTTCCCTGCCATGAAAAGCTTCAGATTGAATCATCACCATACATTAAGCCTCTATTAAAGAGACAGGGCATCTTTCTCTTGTTAGCAAACCTGAGCTATAGGGCCCAACCCTCAGTCAGTCTGGCCAGCAGCAGGAGAATGGCTGCCGGGAACATGATTTGTAAGTACCCTCAAACAACTGTGCCAAAAATCAAACACTTAATTTAAAGTAGAAAAATGAGTTCATTACATAAGTGCATAAGCATCATAAATTTGTACAGCAGTATCAAGAGAAATAAAAACAGGAAGTCCCACAAAGAGTATGTCCATTCCACTGGGTGACTCCGAAGAAATTTTCCAATCTTCGAAGGGTGTATCACTCCTCAGCCGTCGTGTGAGAATTTGAAAATAGGCACGAATGAGAGTTAGTCAGGATGATGTTACAAGTTTATTTGTTCAGCTTATGAAGAAACGTGGTATAAAGCTGGCAATCACGTGAGGGTGAATTTTCCTTCGAAGCTGATATCTGAGGTTGGACTTTGTATTGCATTCAATTTTAGGAGTGATACACCCTTTGAAAATTGGAAAATTTCTTGATACTGCTGTACAAATTTATGATGCTTATGCACTTATGTAATGAAATAATGTTTCTACTTTAAGTGTTTGATTTTTGGCACAGTTGTTTGGGGTTACTTATCTGTACTGTGCCGCCACTGTTTTCTTCTGCTTGGAACATGATTTGTGGCAGATGCTGAATTGTTTTTTGTTTTTTTTTTGTAGGTATGGAATAGCCCCAAACAAAGAGAAGCTGAATATTTGAATTTCCCCCATATTACAAAAGTAAGGTGTTTCTAAATTGATGTCTGCCTTGCAGTTAAGACAGGGGTTTTTTGGTAGAAAAAGCCCAGCAGGAATTCATTTGCATATTAGGTCACACCCCCTGATGTCACCGTTGTTTCACACAGGGATTTTTTTTGTAGAAAAAGTCCAGCGGGAACTCATCTGCATATTAGGCCACACTCCCTGGCACTAAGCCAGCCGGTACTGCGTCCCTGTGCATGCCTGCTCAAACAAAGCCCTGAGTTAAGATATTATTTAAAGGATTGCCTAACTCTTCCCTGTCTGACCTGAATGACTAGCTGGATCTCATCAGGTCTTGGAACCTAAGCAGAGTCATGCCTGGTTAGTATTAGGATGGGAGACCACCAAGGAAGTCCAGGGTTCCAACAGAGGCAGGAAATGGCAAACCACCTTTGAACATCTCTTGCCTTGAAAACCCTGCAGGGTCACCATAAGTCGGCTGTGACTTGATGATATATTCCACCAATAGTAACCAACCTCCAGGTGAGTTGGAGATCTCCTGGAATTACAACTGATCTTAAGACCATAGAGATCACTTCTCCTGGAAAAAATGGCTGCTGTGTAGGATAGATTCCATGCATTATACCTTGCTGAGGTCTCTCCTCTCCCCAAATCCTACCCTCCTTAGGCTCCATCCCCAAATCTCCAGGGACTTCCCAACCCAGAGTTTGTAACCTTCCTCTTCACCCCTGAGTTAGTCTGTCCAGCATCTGGAGAGAGAAGGCATGGAGCTAGGTTTGAGGGAGCTACTTTTTCTTTCTTTCTTGCAAGCCCAAACTAAAGAGAAAGCATGGAAACACAGGACCAACAGTTAGATACCCTGCAGAGTATACAGGGGACAAAAGGATCTGCAAGTCCTTAAGTGAATATTTTGGAGTTCCTTTCATTGTCATACTGCATGCACTACTAAGACCGCCAGCCTCAAGGTGGGGCCTGAAATTTTTCTCGGAGGACAATTGATTTCCATATTGCAGAGATCACTTGCACTGGATGAAATGGCATGGACTGTATGACATCACATCCCAACTGAGTCCCCTCCCCTTCCTGAACTCCACTTTCCCCCATGCACCAATCCTAAATCTCCAAGAATTTCCCAAACTGGATCTGGCAACCTTCAGCACTACATGTTAGGATTTGCCTCTATCCAGAGTACCCTTTCTGGAGGGTACTGAAGATCCTCTATTCACATCTCCATTATACTGGTGGTAGTGAAGCTATTATGTTTAGAGTTGTCAGCCCCCCTCCACTGAGGGTGGGGGATCCCCCACCTCATTGCCCCACCCCAATCACCTTGGTTATTTTTCTTACCTTGGTTATTTTTCTTGAAGCCATTTCATAATTGACTGATTAACCACATGGTATGCTGTCATTTCTTGATTTGAAACATCCGCAGTGATCCATTTGGAAAAAATTAGGAATAGGATTTATGTAGCCAAGACTTCTTCTGGGTTACCAAATTGTTTTCAGTTAGAGGAAGGGCTTTTTTTGAGCAGGAACCCAGTCCTGACTGGCTTTGTATCAGGGGTGTGGCCTAATATGCAAATGAGGTATCTGCTGGGCTTTTTCTACAAAAAGAAGCCCTGTGTGAAACAATGGTGATGTCAGTGGGTGTGGCCTAATATGCAAATGAGTTCATGCTGGGCTTCTTCTACAAAAAGAAGCCCTGGTCAGGGGCATTTGCTAGGGTTGCCAAGTCCCTTGTAGCCTCCGGCGGGGGACAGTTTCCGTGCTTGCAGAGCATGTGTGGCACAATAACATCATAAGAACATAAGAGAAGCCATGTTAGATCAGGCCAATGGCCCATCCAGTCCAACACTCTGTGTCACACAGTGGCAAAATTTATATATATATATATATATATATATATATATATATATATATATATATATATATATATATATATATATATATATATATATATACACACACACACACACACACACACACACACACACACACACACACACTGTGGCTAATAGCTACTGATGGACCTCTGCTCCATATTTTTATCTAAACCCCTCTTGAAGGTGGCTATGCTTGTGGCCGCCACCACCTCCTGTGGCAGTGAATTCCACATGTTAATCACCCTTTGGGTGAAGAAGTACTTCTTTTAATCCGTTTTAACCTGTCTGCTCAGCAATTTCATCGAATGCCCACGAGTTCTTGTATTGTGAGAAAGGGAGAAAAGTACTTCTTTCTCTACTTTCTCCATCCCATTCATTATCTTGGAAACCTCTATCATGTCACCCCGCAGTCGACGTTTCTCCAAGCTAAAGAGTCCCAAGCATTTCAACCTTTCTTCATAGGGAAAGTGTTCCAGCCCTTTAATCATTCTAGTTGCCCTTTTCTGGACTTTCTCCAATGCTATAATATCCTTTTTGAGGTGCGGTGACCAGAACTGCACACAGTACTCCAAATGAGACTGCGCCATCGATTTATACAGGGGCATTATGATACTGGCTGATTTGTTTTCAATTCCCTTCCTAATAATTCGCAGCATGGCGTTGGCCTTTTTTATTGCAAACGCACACTGTCTTGACATTTTCAGTGAGTTATCTACCACAACCCCAAGATCTCTCTCTTGGTCAGTCTCTGCCAGTTCACACCCCATCAACTTGTATTTGTAGCTGGGATTCTTGGCCCCAATGTGCATTACTTTGCACTTGGCCACATTGAACCGCATCTGCCACGTTGACGCTCACTCACCCAGCCTCAACAGATCCCTTTGGAGTTCCTCACAATCCTCTCTGGTTCTCACCACCCTAAACAATTTAGTGTCATCCGCAAACTTGGCCACTTCACTGCTCACTCCCAACTCTAAATCATTTATGAACAAGTTAAAGAGCATGGGACCCAATACCGAGCCCTGTGGCACCCCACTGCTTACCATCCTCCACTGCGAAGACTGCCCATTTATACTCACTCTCTGCTTCCTATTACTCAGCCAGTTTTTGATCCACAAGAGGACCTGTCCTTTCACTCCATGACTCTCAAGCTTTCTAAGGAGCCTTTGATGGGGAACTTTATCAAAAGCTTTCTGGAAGTCAAGGTAAACAACATCTATCGGGTCTCCTTTGACTCACAAGTGATGTCATTGCACCGGTAATGTGCACCGGCCACTCTAGGAGCTTCTGGGAAAACTCTATGGTTTTCCCGGACGCTCTAGCAATTTGGGAGGGAAAACTCTATGGTACAATACTTGGCAGCCCTAGCATATACTCACTGCTTTTTCTTAATACAAGAATTGGACTGAAGGCCTGTTAAACAGAGGGGGAGGTTGTCAAGTGGATTCATGCCCTCAAATGATACATTTTTTTACCTTCAACAGCAACTATACAGTAAATGCAGAGACATTGTACTATGAAACTAGCCTTCAAAAACGCTTTACATCCACAGTTAATCCGTACATGTTGGTGAACCCCTATGACTGTATGCAACAACCTGGGTCAGTTCCTCACTCCATTTAGCTACTGCAAAGATCCAAGAACAGCTACCAATCTTATCTGACAGGCAGATGATCTCAGATCTTTCTTAACACTGGTAATTTTCGGAGCTTTGGAACTAGAAACCTCAGGGACTGAATCTTGTACATTTTGCTGGAATTCAAATCATGTGCTCTGCCACTGAACCATGATCTTGTGTTTCCTGTGCAGATTCCTAAAAAGAACCCAACATGCTTTAGTTAGCTGGCCATCCAAGTTGCTTGATCAGCATTAGATCATACCCTCCTAGAGAACTCACAAGGGGAAGCCAGAAATAATGTTCCTTGATGCCATGGGAAGTGGTTTCCCCTGCCTTTGTTCTTTGCATATGAGTCATACCCACAAATGGACACACTTCCACGAATATCCTGGTAGAGAGCTCTGTTTTGTACAATATAGTTCCATCTGCAAGGTCCGAACGCTGTTTGTATAAACTAACTGATCAATCACGTATCTCCTTGCTGGGGGTATTCTGTCTTGCAAAGGCAAGTATCCATTTCACAAGCCATCCCATATGCCACTGTGTTCAGGACATGCTGTGAGCAGATACTCCACTCGCATGATGCAGACACTACCTAACTGGGGTGCCAGACTGCAAAATTATAAATGTGTGAGAACGTAACAGGTTCAGCAAGGGAAGCCAAGGGAGAACTGTGCATGAAACCAATTTAATTCCACACCCAATATTCTGTATGAGGGAAGGACTCCCTTGTAAGGGGTTTGAAAAGCTTTTCTCCCTCTGTTATGTAGACTCAGTCCTGCACATGAAATCTTTGGTAGCAATTTTTAAAGATGATCCAACTACCAGTGCATTGGTATGAGAAGCTGCACCAGTTCAAGTCCACTGATTACACTAAACTTTGCCTTGAGCAGGGCTTTTTTTTGTAGGAGGAATTTCTTTGCATATTAGGCTACACCCCCTATGTAGCCAATCCTCAAAGAGTTTACAGGGCTCTTCTTACAGGGTCTATTGTAAGCTCTTGGAGGATTGGCTACATCAGGGAGGTGTAGCCTAATATGCAAAGGAGCTCCTCCTACAAAAAAAAGCCTTGGCCTTGGGTAACTCTATATTGGGTTGCACTGAATCTCTTTCAGGCAGGATCAACTTACAGCATCTGGAAAGGGTGGGATGTTGCTGGCTGCCATTGGAGCCACACCCAATTACGGTATATGATTGGGATGGGAAGCGGACTTCTTGATATGGACTTCTTGCTTCACTATACCAAATGTCCTCATCAACACATCTGGTCTACTTTCTACTTTCATGTGGATCCAAGGAAAGAATTATTGACACAGCTGAAAGATTAATTTGTAACAGATTATTACCAAATTGTGCTTATTTGCAATTCGGTGCGAGTATTGAAAGCTTCCAGTGGGGCGCACGAATATTGTTCCTATCGCTTCACTGGAACTTGCAGTCAGCATGCTAGTTCAGAATATGCACCAGGTTTGTTTCTTTGGGATTCTCACTTTAATTGACAGTTTGTTTTCTCTGGGGCAATCAGTTTGTGGTCAACTTGACTTTTCAAGAAAGAATGAAAGATGTTGGTTCTCCAAGAAAGTACTTCGACTTATAACATATTGTCCCTACTTTGCTATTAATAACAGACCAGAAGCTAGAGATGATTATGAAGAAGAATTGCAGATTTATACCCCACCCTTCTCTCTGAATCAGAGACTCAGAGCATCTTACAATCTCCTTTATCTTCTTCCCCCACAACAGACACCCTGTGAGGTGAGTGGGGCTGAGAGAGCTCTCCCAGAAGCTGCCCTTTCAAGGACAACCCCTGTGAAAACTATGGCTGACCCAAGGCCTTTCCATCAGCTGCAAATGGAGGAGTGGGGAATCAAACCCGGTTCTCCCAGATAAGAGCCCACACACTTAACCACTACACCAAACTGCCCAAACATATGAGCGACAGGCACAGGTCTGATGAAGCATGAGTAGTGATTTGTCTTAAAGATCTTCCTGTTTAGATAGCTTGTCAGATTATCATGTTCACGATATCATGGACATTAGTAGCACATGAACTCTTTCAGGGTATGCATCTAGCATGGCTGGATGGCTTTATGGATTCAAGCATCCTCTAATGAAATTGCTTGAATCCAGACTCCTGGGACAGGAGACAGTTTGGTGTAGTGGTTAAGTGTGCGGACTCTTATCTGGGAGAACCGGGTTTGATTCCCCACTCCTCCACTTGCACCTACTAGCATGGCTTTGGGTCAGCCATAGCTTTGGCAGAGGTTGTCCTTGAAAGGGCAGCTGCTGTGAGAGTCCTCTCAGTCCCACCCACCTCACAGGGTGTCTGTTGAGGGGGTGGAAGGTAAAGGAGATTGTGAGCCACTCTGAGACTCTTCGGAGTGGAGGGTGGGATATAAATCCAATATCATCTTCTTCCCCAAGTTCCACCCATACTTACCTTGTCCTAGGACAGGCTGGGACCAGATTAAATAGCTACTGGAAACTTTCTGGTAGCAAACCTCTAAATTTATTTATTTTATTTTATTTATATCCTGCCCTCCCACCGGAGGCAGGCTCAGGGCAGCTCACAGGTTGGGGTCAAAGAATGACTGAACAAGATAAAACATCGCATGCAGGACACGTTTCCCAGCTGTCTGAATGGCCTGGGCATGTGATGCACCCACTCCACACATGCAGGAGCAATCTGAATGCTACTCTTTTGCATTTGCAACCCATTCCTTTCCTGGTAGTGGGGTGGGGGCTGTGTGATTGCTACAACACACATCAAAGAGAACCGGCTTTTTCAAAGCCAGGATACCGCTGCACCAAATACCCAGTGTGATCCCACCCAGAGCATCCTTTCCTTCCTGCTATTGAAGTCGAATGCTATTCTTAGGGACAAGACTTCCTTCCTTCCATCACTCTCTCCCACACACATCAAGAAAGAGCACACACTCCATCTTTGGCACCATGGAAGCAGGACGTGCATTCTGCATCTGCATCCATGCGGCTAGTTAGATTAGATCCTATCATTGTCTCTCACCTATACTATCTAGAATGAAGTTTCCTAATAAAGAACTCTTATTAGTTTGAAACTGACAAAAGGCTCCATGTAACACTGTAGCTTGACAGCACTTGACAGCACTTTGCACACACACAACACATTCTTCTTTGGAATGCTCACGTTGAAATGTTGACTGGGTCCTCCCCGCCCCCCCCCCCCCTTGACAGCAGCTGTGCTCCCTTTCAGCCCCATTACTACTGCTCCCAGGCAAAAACATTTTCATACAACCAGAACTGCAGCCAAAAAACTCCTCATGTCGCTTGCCAAAGATCTTGCCAGGACCTTCCAAGCAAAAGCTGGCGTCTCAAGCGCGAGTCACAACACTCATAGCCACAACAGTTACTCTACACTTCTAGTTATTCTCATTCTTTGCAGTAACGGTACACCTCTGAGACAGAGTGGTCCCTCTCTAAAATCTTCCAGTATAGCGAGCCTCTTGCCTTCATAGTTAGGATGACAATATTCAACAAACCCCACTGTGTATAAGCATATGAGGCACTGTTAGGCAAATTGCCCTAAAAATAGGGTTTGGGGGAATTTAGAGTGGAGGGCAATAAACCTTTCAGCGAGATCTAAAACCTATTTATACAGAAGGCGTCTGCTTTGGAAGTTACCCAATAACGAGGCAATATAATATAATAATTAACGGGTTTTATTTTAGAATAAAGGCAAACATACCAGGGTATAAAGTCACACAACACACATACAGTCCTAATAAAGATAGGGTTGAAATAGACAGGGGTAAACACAAGGATTGACAAACAGGGTAATAATTACTTGTCGTAGTCTTCGAGGAAGGCTCCAATGGTGACGGAAAAGGAGATGGGGGATGGACCCTCAACTGATCAGGTATCGGGGGCGTATCTAACAGTGGGGTATGTGGTACTGTCAGATGCACACATGTGGGATGTAGAGTCAGAGCTTATAAGGTCTTCCTTGAACCCTTAGAGGGTAGGAGGGCAAAAGGATTATGACGCTAGGGTGGCCAGACCGTCCCGGTCTCCCGGGACTTTCCCGGATCTGGCCCCCAATTCCCGGCTCCCGGGCTGGGTATACCGGGACCATTTTGAGGTCCCGGTTTAGCCAGCCAGAGAGCCGGGGGCCGCGCGCCTGGGCGGGGAAGGCGGCGAGTGAGGGAGGGAGCGACCCTGCGCGTGCGCAGATCGCCCTGCGCACGCGCAGGGACGCTCCCTCCCTCACTCGCCGCCTTCCCCGCCCGCGCACGGGGCCCGGCGGTGGCGGCGGAGGCCCGGGAGGGCGTCGGAAAGGCCCGCGGGGGTCGCTGGAGGCCCTACAGCGACCCCCGCGGGCCTTTCCGACGCTTCCCGGGCTCGAAACCCCCACCCCCCGTCCTCCTCCGCCCGGGAGGGCGTCGGAAAGGCCCGCGGGGGTCGCTGGAGGCCCTACAGCGACCCCCGCGGGCCTTTCTGACGCTTCCCGGGGCTCGCAACCCCCACCCCCCGTCCTCCTCCGCCCGGGAGGGCGTCGGAAAGGCCCGCGGGGGTCGCTGGAGGGCCTCCAGCGACCCCCGCGGGCCTTTCCGACGCTTCCCGGGGCTCGCAACCCCCACCCCCCGTCCTCCTCCGCCCGGGAGGGCGTCGGAAAGGCCCACGGGGGTCGCTGGAGGGCCTCCAGCAACCCCCGCGGGCCTTTCCGACGCTTCCCGGGGCTCGCAACCCCCACCCCCCGTCCTCCTCCGCCCGGCAGGGTGTCGGAAAGGCCCGCGGGGGTCGCTGGAGGCCCTCCAGCGACCCCCGCGGGCCTTTCCGACGCTTCCCGGGCTCGAAACCCCCACCCCCCGTCCTCCTCCGCCCGGGAGGGCGTCGGAAAGGCCCGCGGGGGTCGCTGGAGGCCCTCCAGCGACCACGGCGGGCCTTTCCGACGCTTCCCCGGCCTCTACCACCCCCCCCCCCCCGTGCTGGCGGAGGCCCGGGAGGGCATCGGAAAGGCCTCTCCGCCGCCGCCGCCGGACTCGCCACCGCTGCCGCCGCCGCTGGACTCGCCGCCGCCGTAGGTAAGGGGGCCGAAAGCGGGGGGGGGGGCTGGCGGTTGGGGGTGGCCTTCCTTTCTTCCCTCCCTCCTTCCTTCCTTCCTTCCTTCCTTCCTTCCTTCCTTCCTTCCTTCCTTCCTTCCTTCCTTCCTTTCTTCCTTCCTTCCTTCCCTCCTTCCTTCCTTCCTCCCTCCTTCCTTCCTTCCTCCTTCCTTCCTTCCTTCCTTCCTTCCTTCCTTCCTTCCCTCCTTCCTTTCTTTCTTCCCTTCTTCCCTCCCTCCCTTTCTCCCTCCCTTTCTCCCTCCCTCCCTCCCTCCCTCCCTCCCTCCCTCCCTTCCTTCCTTCCTTCCTTCCTTCCTTCCTTCCTTCCTTCCTTCCTTCCTTCCTTCCTTCCTTCCTTCCTTCCTTCCTTATGTTCTTATGTGACACAGAGTGTTGGACTGGATGGGCCACTGGCCTGATCCAACAGGGCTTCTCTTATGTTCTTATGTGACGCAGAGTGTTGGACTGGATGGGCCACTGGCCTGATCCAACAGGGCTTCTCTTATGTTCTTAAGTGTGACACAGAGTGTTGGACTGGATGGGCCACTGGCCTGATCCAACAGGGCTTCTCCTATGTTCTTATGTGACGCAGAGTGTTGGACTGGATGGGCCACTGGCCTGATCCAACAGGGCTTCTCTTATGTTCTTATGTGACGCAGAGAGTTGGACTGGATGGGCCACTGGCCTGATCCAACAGGGCTTCTCTTATGTTCTTATGTGACGCAGAGTGTTGGACTGGATGGGCCACTGGCCTGATCCAACAGGGCTTCTCTTATGTTCTTAAGTGTGACGCAGAGTGTTGGACTGGATGGGCCACTGGCCTGATCCAACAGGGCTTCTCTTATGTTCTTAAGTGTGACACAGAGTGTTGGACTGGATGGGCCACTGGCCTGATCCAACAGGGCTTCTCTTATGTTCTTATGTGACGCAGAGTGTTGGACTGGATGGGCCACTGGCCTGATCCAACAGGGCTTCTCTTATGTTCTTATGTGACATAGAGTGTTGGACTGGATGGGCCACTGGCCTGATCCAACAGGGCTTCTCTTATGTTCTTATGTGACGCAGAGTGTTGGACTGGATGGGCCACTGGCCTGATCCAACAGGGATTCTCTTATGTGACAATACTGACTTTGGTGGACCCAAGCACTGATTCAGTGTAAGGGAGCTTTGTGTTTGTGTCTTCTAGTGCAATTTTGTTCTCAGATCCTGTATTTACTTCATCAGTATATGGGATAAGGCACTTTCTCAACTGTGCTGCATAAATCAGCCTATTTATTTTGTCCTGTTGGCTCTGTTGGCTCTATCTGCGCCACCTTCATCACTTTTGGGGTGTGGATCCCCCAGTGGAGTGGTCTCCCGACTCCCTCCGCCGGCTGTTTCTGATAGCCCTGCGCCCCCTCTTTCATTTGATATGTGTCCCGTACGGGTGCCACCCTCCCGCCGGGAGATGCCGCAAAATGAGCCCCCTTGAGGCTTATGGCGGCAGGGCTCGGGGGAAGCGAGCTAGACTGCTGTTCTTTTGAGGGGTTATAGAGTGTTTCGAGCCCGTCCCTGTGGCATCGGTCCCATCATTGTGGGGCCCAGGGGGCCGGCGCAGCGGCACGCTGAAGCAGCCTGTCGGTCACTTCCAGGTTCCTGTCCTGCATCTCGACCTGTGTTATTAGTGACAGGCTGCTTCGGCGTGCCGCTGCGCCGACCCCCTGGGTCCCACAACGATGGGACCGATGCCACAGGGACGGGCTCGAAACACTCTATAACCCCTCAAAAGAACAGCAGTCTAGCTCGCTTCCCCCGAGCCCTGCCGCCATAAGCCTCAAGGGGGCTCATTTTGCGGCATCTCCCGGCGGGAGGGTGGCACCCGCACGGGACACATATCAAATGAAAGAGGGGGCGCAGGGCTATCAGAAACAGTCAGCGGAGGGAGTCGGGAGACCACCCCACTGGGGGATCCACACCCCGAAAGTGATGAAGGTGGCGCAGATAGAGCCAACAGAGCCAACAGGACAAAATAAATAGGCTGCATTATGCAGCACAGTTGAGAAAGTGCCTTATCCCATATACTGATGAAGTATATACAGGATTTGAGAACAAAATTGTTTCCGGCGGTGATATTTGGGGGATTTTTGGGGACGTCACAGGAAGTGCTGTGAAGTCACTTCCTGTTTCCGGCAGTGGCATTTGGGGAAAATGATGTCATTTGGGGGAAATGATGTCACAGGAAGTGATGTCACTTCCCGTTTCCGGCAGGTGACGCGGGGAAAATGATGTCACAGGAAGTGATGCCACTTCCTGTTTCCGGTGGTGGCATGACGTCACCGGAAGTGACATCACTTCCTGTTTCCGGCGGCGCGCGCACGCACCCCTGCCTCCCCCCCCCCCCGTTGTCCCTGGCTGGCCTTCAGACATTATGGTCACCCTATATGACGCTGGGTCAGATGGGGCATGATGTGATGTCACATGGTGTATTACCTCAGGAAAAGGGGAGGCTCCAGAATGACAGTTAAGGCAAGGCATGGGTGGAGGTGATTAAACAAGCTATCCAAACGTAACTAAAGATGACAATAGAGGGCCAAATTGATACCTAAGGTGACACCCGATTTGCGCAAAGGACTCTGGCTCTAGGTGAAGCGGGTCTTCCTCTTATTGCTTTTCTGACTAGCGCCGTTCATTGTCTACAGTTCCGTTTGACAAAGGCTTGGGCGGTCTGGCCGGATCCATGCCTAAGCTAGACTTGATTGCTTTATGTAGATGTAACAGCTGTTGAGTACATGAGCCGCTCACTTCTCTGTCATGGAGTCTGGCACTGCAGGAAGATGGTCACTGATGATGTTAGCCTACCAACACGGCTTTCATGATCAAGGCTGGAAACTGCTTGCCTGGACAGTTCCTGGTGACGCGACTTCTTCCACTGCAACGGCCAAAATGGTGCACGCACTGAGCGGCTGGAAACCCATCTGTACTTCTGGCTAACACTCTTCCAGAGATATAGAGTGCTGTTGTAATGTTAAGGCTGTTAGTATTCACGTCTCACAGCAGATGTGTGTGAGTTGAATCTGCAGGCACCCTGGCAACCAAATGGGTGATTATGATGTCCGTATATAACTGAAATAAGGGGTCTCTTTCTCACAGATCTTAATATAAAATAAGACAAAAATTAATATATATATGTATTGTGAACAATCTTAAAAGAAGCAGTTATTACATTTAACTAATAAATAAAATGTTGTCTATGGTAATTCGTTCAGGTTAAAGTCAATTCCAAAAGAAAATACAATCCATACAAATCATACAAAAATCCCCAAATTTTGAAACAAAAAGTGTTTATTCCTGGAATAAAGTTTTTCATTGTTCAAGAATGTCTTTGAGTTTTGCCTTGGGGGAATTCAGGCACTCTGGGGCACAGAAGCCTCATCCTGTTCAGTTCTCTTGGATAATGTTCTTTTGGATAATGACCTTTTGGAGGGCTGGTGGTGAGGCTAGAAATCCCTCACATAAGAAACTTAAAATAAGTGCATAGATGTCTATTCTGGTTGACTTCTGGATCTGGCGTCCAATATCTGGTGTGTATTTCACCATTTGTGATAAGGTTGTCTGGTGGAAGGGTTATGGGTAGGGACATGGGACACTGAGACATCGGCAGCCGGGTGAGGGAGGAAGTTAAATAGCGTGGCTCTAGGAATTGCCAGGATCATAGAGCTAAACTATAGACTTCCTAGAAATTCCTAGAGCTATCCTATGTTAGTTTGGGGTTTTTACCAGAAGTAACACAGTAACACAAATGACACTCCTTTTTTTCCATTTTAAAGCTCCCACTATTGCTTAGAGTGGCAGTGAACAATGTAATCTGGGGGTGGGGAATTGCCTACTCTCCTGATCTGTAGATTTTGTAGAGCAGGACGTTTGTTTGGCCCCACCTTCTGCTGCAGCTCACTGAAACCTCTGAAATTTTGTTCCTGGGCGTAATCAGCGAACCTTCAGGAATGTACCATACAGAGCTTGGTGGGGCTCTGCAGTGGGAGGGGGGAATTAGCAGAAATTGCCACCACTTCTTCCACAAATAGAAATGCTGGTCCATCAGACAAGTTCGATAGATGTCAATGCATGTGACAACTCCCCTGTGTGAAAACAATGCAAAGTGTTCTCCTCTTGCAGTCCAGCAGAGCTGGGCCTGAATCTGAGCACCAGATTGGTGCCAGACTCTGGATTCAGGCTGAACACTTGGAACTATGTTATCCTGAAGCAGACTGTTGACCTGTCAAAGTCAGTATTCCAAGTATTCTCTGCTCTGAGTAGCAGCTGCTCTCCTACCTAATCCTTTGCTGGAGATGGCAGGGATTGAACCCAAGACCTTCTGCCTGCAAAGCAGATGCTCTACTACTAAGCCATGCTCCTCAAGAGCCTTCACCTCAAAGGGAGGGAGAGTGTTAAGAAGCACACAAGTTCATACAGGGAGAAGCAGCCATTTAGATATGTGAGTCATGAAGGAATTTTATAGAATGTTTAGTGGAGCCCTGACTCAGTAGATCAGGACATCAGGACCTCATTATATATGAAGCTGTCTTATACTGAATTGAACTCTCTCTCCATCAAGGACAGTGTTGTCCAATGTTCCCTCTAAGCTGCAGAGTCTTGTGAGCAAAAATTCTACTTTGTGAGCTACTGGCGTTAAAGTTGTGAGCTACTGCATAAATTATTGTGCTCTTGGGGGGGGGTCATCCTTCCTGAGCTAAGACAAAATTGTGTGAGCTGGAGACTAAAAATCTGTAAGCTAGCTCACACTAACTCAGCTTAGAGGGAATGCTGGTGTTGTCTACTAGAGATGGGCATGAACCAATAAATCATGGGTTCATGCACAAATCAGCCCAATTCATGCTTCATTTTGAACCGATTCGTGGAATTGCATTGTTCCCAATCCAAACATGAATTACATTTTTTTTCATCGTATTATTTGTTTCATTTTTGCGGTTCGTTTGCCTGGCATCAATTCAATCAACTCCTAGGCAACACTGGGGGTGGACTTCTGGGAGCCCTAGAAACACTCATAGAAGTTGTCCATAGCTTGATAGGCAGCTCTAGGAAACAACCACAGAGCTCCCATTCTGCTGTATGGGAGCAGACACCCTGACTCAGCTGTTTTCACTTTGCAGTATGAAGAGAGAAGAGTTAGTTGTCCTGAGAGAGCTGGAGCTGAGCTTTCCTGGGGGCACCTGCTTTGGGGGGGGCTATAACTTGGATATTCCAAATCCAGTTTTCACCAACCTTGGAGTGGGTGGAGGATAGACTGCTGAAGACTCCAGGTGAAGACTAACTCTTAAGAGGGCTGTTCTATACCTCCCAAATCAAATGAACCAGATAAACCATGAAACAGTTCAGGAAATCAAATGGAATATGAACCAACATGAACCACCACTTTAGGCAATCAAACAAACCATGAACCCACTGAACCATCATTTTTCTGGTTCATGTCCATCTTTGTTGTCTACTCAGCCTGGCAGCTGCTCTCCAGGGTCCCAGACTGAGGTCTTTCACAGTGCCTACTGCCTGATCCTTTTACCTGAAGATGCTGTGGATTGGATTTGGGACCTTCTGCATGCCAAGCAGACACTCTGCCACTAAGCCACGACCCCTCCCTCCTATATTGGTGTAACTTCAGGGAACGGCCTTGACCATCAATGGTCAATCCTTACCAGTCTGAAATGACAACCAGAATTGAAGGCATATTCATTTGCATAAAACAGATTGCTTTGGCAGACTGGTTTTCTCCTTCGTAAGTAGCTACAGGTAAATACCATTTCAAGAAGCTGACTAGTATTACTCCAGTTCACTGAAATCAGGAGGCTTTAGTCTGCAGTAACTCTGCATAGGATTGAACTGTTCATGACTGAATGTCCCTTTAAAGATCTACAGGGCTATTCCTCAGATAAAAAACCTGACTACAGCTGTTCAGAGAGCTTCCACACACACACACACCCTGTTGTTGTTATTTTGTGTCTTTTACAACTTTTCCACTTATACTCCCGCCTGAACACAGAGGCAAATCAAATATATAAGTTGCATGCTTCCTGAATGACAGTGGAATGTCCTGGCATCAAAAAGCAGTGGAGGAGGGTTGAAAAGAGAAAGTTTAATGTATTGTGCAACGCATTAAATGACACTGAGTGATGTAATAGCTAAGGTACCTTGAGATATTCTGTCCAATACTGATCTAAACAGTGCTGCTCTCTAGTGGTTAATTTGCTAAACAGCATTTTTTTTTTTTAATCTCTTCAGGTAAAGTATGAACTGCCCTGACCTGTATAGCCCAGGAGAGTGGGACCTTGTCAGGTCTTGGAAGCTAAGCAGGGTTGGTCCTGGCTGGTATTTGGATGGGAGACCTCCAAAGAATACCAGGGTTATGGTGTGGAGGCAGGCAATGGCAAATGACCTCTGGATGACTCTTGCCTTGAAAACGCTATGAGGTCACCAAAAATCAGTTGTGACTTCATGGCACTTTACACCAGCAAAGTATGAACAGGATCAGAGTTTTTTGAAAAAAATAATTTCAGGCAGGGGTGGAATTCTTTCAGGAGCTCCTTTGCATATTAGGCCACACACCTCTGATGTAGCCAATCCTCCAAGAACTTACACGGCTCTTTTTTGTAAGCTCTTGGAGGATTGGCTACATCATGGGTGTGCGGCCTAATATGCAAAAGAGCTCCTGAGGGAATTCCACCCCTGATTTCATAGTTTACACCATTGTTTGACTGAAAGTATTTGTATGGGAGTTTAATAGTATGACTAACAAGAGGCAAGCACTGCATTTTTGAGTTGGATCTTAAATTGATCTTCCTCTGGTGTAATGATGCTCACATAGGCAGAAAAAGGACAGGAAGGTTGCAGATTTCCCAGTTGGACTGCAGACATCCTCTCACAGTGATTACAAAGATCCCCTTCATGATAATTGGGGAAGGGTCTCAATGGGCTACAGCATGAATGGAGAGGCTGGAAAGTGCTATTTTATGAGGTTTGCTCCACTTGTGGAACATTTGGACCTAATCCATAATGGTTTTACTATTTATATTAATCATTACCATCTTCCCAAAGAGACCACTGAAGGCAGCTTACAGTGATAAAAAACATTCATTTTTTTAAAAAAGTATGTACGGTTAAGCTGTATATGCTTTTAAAAAATGTACAGTTAAAAACACATGTACAATTAAGAGATGGGCACATGACATGCCCCATCTGCAAATCATGGACCATCACAAATTTTTACCCTCCTCACCAGGGCTTTTTTGGTAGAAAAAGCCCAGCAAGAACTCATTTGCATATTAGGCCACACACCCCTGACATCACCATTGTTTCATTTTTCTACAAAAAAGCCCAGCAGGAACTAATTTGTGTATTAGGCCACACCCCCTGACATCACAATTGTTTCACACAGGCTTTTTTGTAGAAAAAGCCCAGCAGGAACTCATTTGCGTATTAGGCCACACCCATGACACCAAGCCAGCCGGAACTGCATTCCTGTGCATTCCTGTGCAAAAAAAAAGCTGTGCTCCTCATGAACCACTTCTGTTTGTGAGGTTCATGAGAAGGTAGGACAGCCCCCCCTCACTCATGCTAGAGACACCAAACTTGCATGGAATCTCTGGCTGTCTCTTCTCTATCTCTCCTGCAAATTGTTGCTTTGAAATTCTGTAAACATTTTTATTGCGTAGAGAAAGTCTGTCTAGGAATGTCTCCACTCACAAAACAGCAGAAAACTCCACAAACAGCATGGAAGTTCATGCCAGGTGACCTGCCATGAACTTGACTTGGCAAAGCCAAACTGCTCAAAATGTATCACAAACTTTCATTCATGAGCCAGTTCCTGCCCATCCATATTGTCAGAATCTATTTAGAATATATTTTTTAAAAGGCTTTCCCTCTTTGAGGAGACTTGATCTGAATTGGTTCCATACACAGGCTACTCAAAGGAAGAAAAGCCTTTAAATGTGTTTATTTTGGGTTTTGTGCAGTGACTTTTTAGACAGGAAAATTTTAACATGAAGGACAGGGCATAGAATTTTATCTTCCAAGAGCTGGCAGCCCCAAAGAAACTAAAGTAACACAATGTCTATCTGGGAAGCATAACCTCTGAACCCCACTATTAAATGCCAGGGTGTAGTGGTTAAGACCCAATTTACTAGTCGTTAAGAGCAGCAGACTCTAATCTGGAGAACTGGGTTTGATTCCTCACTCCTCCACATGCAGCCACATGCAGCCACCAGGGTAACCTTGGGTCAGCCACAGTTCTCTCTGAGCTGTTCTCTTAAGAACAGTTCTCTCAGAGCTCTCCCAGCCTCACCTACCTCACAGGGTGCCTGTTGTAGGAAGGAGAAGGGAAGGAGATTGTAAGCTGCTCTGAGACTCCAAGTGAAGGGTGCAGGGGTGGAATTCTAGCTGGACTAGGTGGATCACTGGTCTGATCCAGTAGGGCTGTTTTTATGTTCTTAACATTATTTCTTATGGTTCAGGCCCATTTTAGAGTTTTCACAAGGGCAAACCCAGGTTTGTCACTGAGAGTTCATTCAACATGGAGCCATAACCCTCATGTATCCCTCAAATTTACATCACAAATTCATTTTTGGCCTCATGCACACTTGAAAATTTTAGCTGCATACCTTAAAACATGACCAGGGACATGTTGAGATCCATGTCCCAAAACAACTTGAATGGTGACCCTTATGGTTCAAATCCGAACTGGGTGACAGGTTTTCATCTCCTAATAAAGTGACAAAGGAATAAAGGATAAACTCCACAATCAAGTCCAGAAACCTCTCTCTCTCTCTCCAGCAGCTGTGGTGTCCTCGGGCCTCATCCAAGATGGCACAAGATGTCCTCAATCAAACCCTGACGCAGGCTTCATAACCTCAGTAATTTACCTCATGCTTACCAGGATTTTTATAGCACAAAGATCTTCCCCCCCCCCCCCAGAGCATCCCTCTCCCTTGCCTTCCATGGATTGATTCAAGCTTTAACTTTACAGTTTCAACACAAAGAGCAAAAACAGTTTTCACAAAAGTACAGATGTGGCATTCCATCACCCAGTAGGATATTTTTGTGAGAAGAATCATCCCTCTGTAACAGCAAAGGAATAAAATGTACCTTAAAATGTCCACAGTATCCTATGGGGAAAACAAGAATTTGTTTTACTTCTGTAAATGTCTGTCTGTCTACCCAGGTCTTTTGTAGCAAAAGCCCAGCATGATATCGCCATTGTTTCGCATAGGGCTTTTAGTAGAAAAAGCCTAGCAAGAGCTCATTTTCATATTAGGCCACACACACCCGAAACCTAGGTGGCTGGAACTGCGTTGCTGTGCATTCCTGCTAAAAAAAAAGTCCTGTGTCTGTCTGTCTATCTATCTATC